>NW_026463355.1:0-71548 GCF_021730395.1 Mercenaria mercenaria
GATCCTGACAAGACCGCGCAGATGCGCAGGCTGGTCTTCATCCATGCTGATCGCAAATGCACTATCCTGGTTTTCTCATAGTGCGGCTCATTTAACGTCCAGTTCTCAACACATCACTATGATGTGAACGTAATACAGAGAAATTCAACATCATTAGCAAATAGAAGATGGAGATAACTGAACATTTTAATAATCTCTGTCGTTTTTGACAATCGGACTTGAAGTAAAAAAATACGCAACAGCGTATCAAACAAACTTGATTGAAAATTTTGATATCATTTTTTGCGTGCAATACATGTACATGTATTCAATACCAAAATAACTTGCAAAGTATTTTGTATAACAAATGCTATAACAATTCATCACATCCTAGGCTATGTTATCGGTATTTACTCACTGCACTATGCTATAAAAATAAGACGGGGAACATGTTTAAATTACAATGAATGTTGGCAATACAGACGAAACGGCATTAAAGGTTTCAATGAAACAATCCATGTAGATATAATTACACCTCAACAGTTAATGTAATTAACCGTAAAGGTAACTGTTTTGTTTTATTGAATTATTAAACGTGGCGTTCAACGTATTACAAAATGTGTAACTGAAGTACATTTAGAAAATATGCAGAGTAACGATTTTAGTCGTACTTTTATGACATAGGATTTAAACTATAATTGGTATATGTAAGTAACATTTTACCAAGATGACATTATTTTCATTAATGCTTTCATTGCCCATGAATATAATCATTGACCAAAATTAAACTGCACAATACGGAACTTTAATTTATCTTTAAACAGCCCTAACATGTGTGTATTATTATAAGCTGGACTATCATCATAATTCTCCTGATCGTTGTGCTGATCTGCTCATTTTGGATATGCTACTGAAGGGACATTCATCGCGAGTTTCTCCCTTTCAGAATGAACATTTTGTTCAGTTTGATAACTAAACATAAGTTAATAACACTGATGCTTGGAAGATCTTTTGAAGCATAAAAAGCAACCACACAAAAAGCAGAATAGTCTTAATAGAGTCTGTTCATGAGGGTCAATATGCAACACTCATCAAAACCTCTATCACCGATTATTCATAAATATCGTGATCTCAAAGTATCAGAAATTATATATTAATATTTAGTCGAGTACGATAATATCGGCACAGTTTATTTTACATTATTTCTTTAAAGGTACACCGATCAAGAGACAGATCTGTGGGTATTTCAATACATGTATTTCATATCTTTTGCCGATGTATGGAAGAAGGAACGTGTTAAATGTCATCATAACTTCAGAAAATGTTCCCTACTTTCGTCATTATATTAAAACATTTGCATATGTAGAAGCAGAAGACAAAACAAATGTTCATTTCATTATTTTAAACATTTAAAAAAAATATCAATAACATATTGGCCTCAAATAAAACCGAGTCACATCTCCAGGTTTAAGGTTAAACAAGTCTAGTTTTATGCCTTTTCTCACAATGACTTCCAAGTCAAAAAGTTAAAAAGTTTGAAAGGAAGTACTACCATGATGTATTACTGAAGAAACATTATAGTTATAGAAAACAACTATGCATACACTCGGAAATTGGAACACCTTGAAGGGTTGAAATAGTCATTTGACACCAGTAAGGTTAACATCTCGAATCATATGATAGCAATTAAGAAAGCTGACATGCACAAATACATATCATAGTAATACTGACATGCAAGAAAGACCACGTTTCTACCACTCTCTCTTTGTTAAATTTAAAGCCGCTGGAACATTACTTACATGCAAGAAAGTCCAAGTTTCTACCACTCTCTCTTTGTTAAATTTAAAGCCGCTGGAACATTACTTACATGCAAGAAAGTCCACGTTTCTACCACTCTCTCTTTGTTAAATTTAAAGCAGCTGGAACATCTTGCCTAGATAAAAGCTATCGCTGCTGTGGTTAATAAAAAACGAAATATGTATGACAAATTACACATGATTTTATAAAAGACTAGTTAATTAATTTCATATTCTTTTTCTAATAGGTCCTTTTTATAAATAACATGATATTATGATAAACTTTATATAACAATAAAGATATCTTATCTCAGTTAAGACTTTGTTATCCATGCTTATTCAATAACGAACTGGTGCAAATAAAACGATAACGTCTTCGAAACGGAAAGGTTGCAATACATAGGAAATGTCTTATCAGATCAGAAGAGGTTTTAATTTCTTATATCAGCTTTTATCATAATACAACTGTAATCTTAAATAAGAAAATTATAATCTACGATAAATAAGCACGAAACAGTAAAACTACGATCATGGTTTCTATATTATACCTAGGGGTAAGGTATCACTTGTACAGATGCATTTTCTTTCTGGTCTGGTGCCAGTGGAAAAATCCAAACCAAACAACCAGTTGACGGTACATTTAGTGTACATTTAGATTGAGGATTTAAATACATGTACTTTGTTGCCTTCAAAGTACTATCGTTTACCTCTCTGACATTCCTTATGCCATACCGTAAGTCTTTCAATCAAATATTCCATGTTAGACAATTAATAGAAACATTTATATGTTTACAAAATACATACGTTCGTATCGGAAAATTTGAAATATATTTTTTCAGGTACAGACGCTTATTTCAAGAATGTTCCATTTGCTGATGAATCGGGGACATCATGTGCCAGTCACATATGACATCTACTTATGCTTGCAGAGGTAAAGCTACAATATCACCATGCAATGAAGCTGCTCTGAATATGTATTAAAATTCAATACCAAAATAACCTGTTAAAAGTTTATAATCTTATGTTGATACAAAATATGTTTAATTGAATGGGGCGCCTGTTTACTTTCTCCCGTCGCCAGCAGATTATGGGGATTCAGTAGTGTTGTCCGTCTGCTTGTATGTCACTCCTTTTGGCCGGACAATAACTATGAGAAACCTTTTGATCAAATGAAATTAAGTTTTAAGTTCGAAAACTGAACACAATTACCATAACTCTGTCTTGATTAACAGTTCGGATACTAATGCTACAGTTTTCAATATTATACAAACCAGAATTTATGACCAGAGGATGATTTTAATTTCAGTATTGTGAATTTTCACCATTTGGATGGGGATCTACCTCAGGCCACATTCTATAGGGTATATATTCCTCAATTAATTCAGTTTGCCAGAGCAACATGTGCTGAGTCAACAGTGAAAAATCTACCAAAATCTAAGGACGCAAAATATGATTTTTGGGGCAAAAAAAGCTGGAAACTCTATCTAAAATCGCGATTTTCTGGAATATTGATACTAAGCCTATATCTATGAGTAAATTGGAATTTTGAAGCTTAAAAATGTTGAAACTTATCTGGTACATTGTTTTCAAAGATTTCTTAACATCGCATGTATAAAAAGATACACAGAAATACCATTGATACCATTTTATAGTGCATTTTAAAGTACATGTACTTTAACTGTGCTGCAAATATTTTCGTCTTAAATTTGTGTATCAGATTTGGAACAAAAGGGTTGGAACCCTATTAATTTAAAAAATAATTATATGAACTTTCTTTAAAAGTCAAATGCAGGACAGTAGGAAGCATTTTCAGATTGCGGGGTTAGGGCACACATTTTGAAAATCAGCTAAAATTGACTCGCTGTCAAAAAATTGCTATGATAATTACCATAATCAGCCCCATGCCCCCCCTCATCCTACGGCTCTATAATACACACTTAGGCAAGTAAGCATGCGGGTAAGAATGCATTCTTTTATTGGATTTCCATGTCTAACTTACATGTTACTTCCTGTACATTTGTTATCATGGTGTCTGCTAAACATTTAACATTCAGGAAACACTATTTATCAGCAAAACAGATATTTCTGAATTATGCTACCGATCTACGCACCAGGAGATATTCTGCAAGTTACCCTTTATTTCTTCAGAAATTATCAAACAAGTCATGATTTCTGAGCTATATAAAGGAGACTGTATCCACTCATAATCTTAGCACTATGTGTGTTGGTGCAGATACTTTACTTAACCTTTCTCGGAGAGCCCCTTGCAGTTTAGAAAATACGATCACCGTATCAACCCTTAATTCCAACATCCAAAGCAATCTGGCCAGTAATACAAATACTGTATCTACCATTCTGCCCTATGCCACGTGCAATATAGACAATGTGGATACCGTAGTAACCCTCCAGTTTAGCACTCATATGATTTGGACAACGTTACAGATACTGTACCTACCCTTCCTTCCAACGCCATATGCACTATCACAAACTCTAGCACCCCATATGCCTTATGCCATAAATCAGATACCTTAATTACCCTTTCTTTGGATGCCCTAGAAAAAAGGGATACTGTAGTCACCCCTGTTTCAAGCGCTCAATAAGGCAGATACAATGTACTGTGAAATCATTTAATTTCGTGGGCATTAAATTTCGTGGTTTTGATCAAAACGGCAATTTCGTGGGGATATGAATTCGTGGATGTCAACTTTTGAACATAAAATGAATGGGAAATTTACTTCTTCGTTGGGATTAAATTTCGTGGATTGACTCAACCACGAAATCCACGAAAAGTAGTCCCCCCACGAAAATTAATGATTTCACAGTATCTAACTGTGTGCTATAGACAACATGGATGCTGCATAGCGAAAATGGCCTTCGCTATACCGGGGCCGACACAGGGACGGAAGAGGTTAACAGACAGATATAAAAACAATGCAGTCACTTAGTACCCAAGATGGCCTTGGATTTCAGTTGGTGATATAGAACATGTGTAGATTCAATGGAGTCTGGAAGTGAAGCGCTGCTGCTCGTCGATGATTAGTCCTCCTGGCCAGGTGATTGGGATCCTCCTTTTTGATTGGCTGTTTCTCCTGTGACCTCTTACAGTGACCTAATTAAACTTAACTGAATGGGAGCCAAAAGGACATGCATTCTGAGGTTGGTTGCTTTCTTTCGTACTAAAATTACGTCGAAATATAAAAACGAACATTACTTTAATCTGTTTGTTATGTCACCACTTTTTGTTCCTTCTCAAAAAATGTTGGTAAGTCACACTTGACTGAGCAACTGTTTGCGAAAACTGTTGTCATTAAAAGCTGGCCAATCAAACTCCTTGACCTTAGAAATAACGTCTGACGTTAAAATTATTCTTTCCAAATTGGAATTGATGCAACTCTCTCACGGATTACATATTACTAAACCCGAGAATGGAATGGTGGTGTTGTTAAAACATTCCAAACATCTTATTTGTCATACAGGTTAACAGACGTCGTTACCTTCGAATGCATGGTCAATATGTGAAAACAAATCCCATTGTTGCCCTCTCATTGTGCGCAATAAATTCACGCATCGAATGCACGGATGTCACACTCACAAGATTTAGGACAGATACTACTAAGTAACCGCCATGAATTACTTAATCAGTAATTACTTAAGTTTGTTGTGTGCGAGGACGTAGACTGTTAAAGCACCAAATCACTATATTAGGAAGTTAAATATATGTCATAGCTAGTGGCAAGGATTCCGGTTACCGTGTATCTAGACAACCACCTCAATAACTCAGCGGTAGAATATCCGTTTCGAGTGCGAAATTTAACTTTTCAAACAGATAGTTAAGTGCCAGTCCATTGCACAACTAAGTGTCAGGAGCTAAAAATTTAATTCTTAACTTAAAACTTTAAAAAGCTTCTGAAACCACAGGGCCTAGGCATTTTATATTTGATATGTAGCATTGCCCTGATGTCCTCTATCAAATCTGTTCAAATTATGCCCCTGGGGTGAAAAGAGGTCCTGCCCGGGGTCCCAAGTTTTACATAGACTTAATGAGGAAAACATCTTCTTGTCTGAAAGTACAAGGCCTAGGCCTTTGATATTAGGTATGTAGCATTGCCTTGTGGTCCTCTAACAATAATTTTCAAATTATGCCCCCTGGTGAAAAGAGGCCCCGCCCGATGGTCACTTTTTTTACATAAAACAAAAAAGCCCTTATAACTGGGCAATGCTTGGGCCTAGGACTCTTCAACTAATAGGGAGATTAGACCTGAAGAGAAGACGACATTGAAGTCAAAGATCAAAGTACCTGTAACCTTTATTACCAGAAAAGCGTATAACTCTGCAATGCTTATGACTAGGACCCTCATAGTTAGTAGGGATTTAGGTCCTGACCAGTAGATGAACCCGAGTACAAAAGTTTTGGCCCATTTCACCATGACCTTTAGTACCAAAAAGCTTGATAACTGTGACCTTCAAACTTAGTAGAGAAGTTAGTCGTGGCCAGTAGATGACCCTTCAGGCAAAGGTCAATGTCACCGTGACCTTTAGTACTAAAAACCAAAAACCTTATAACTCTGCATAGCTTCGGTGTAGAACTCTAAAACTTAATAGGAAGGTTCTCCAAGTGGTTCTGACATTTACCATGACCTACTGACCTACTGTCTGTATTTGAAGCTAGAGCTATTGAATTTGAACCACTTGTTCTCTTTTTGCATGATATGAAACAAATTCCAAAATTATCCTTGGCCCAACATGGTTTGAACCTAGGACCTTGCGTTCTCTAAGCGGACACTCTACCACGTCGCCATAAATGCTAGCTGATAGGCAAGGGAGTAAAAGTGTGGTAATATATTTCTACTTCACCTGACCCTCTTGTTATCTGCAGTACTTGAAATCAGAGCAAAACTTATTTGCCTTACAGACATATCTATTGCAGTCATTAAAATGTCTTCATACTTTGTGTCCTGCATATCCTGGACTTTACTTTTTGTGCACAAACCACTCGGTATTTAATTTAGTCTTGTCCTTGCGTCCAATCCCGGGGTGGTTCCACACACTGAGACAAATGTTTAAAACAGACGTTGCAGCCGAAATATTACAAGATGACCATTATATATTGATATAGATTTGCCCAAGAAGAAGGAACCTTTGCTATGTTTAACTTGTACAAAAATGTATTTTATTACGTTTCCCTATTTGTTAATTGATAAAACTTACAAAACATTCCGAAATGGTTACTGGATAAGTATCAGTTGTTGTACAGAAGTACCTTTGATATATATCATAACAGTTGAGGGGTTTGCACAGGGAGATTCACACCTGCAACCAAGATCATGTTTAAAGTTTAATGATAAAAAGTAAGACTGGTACGTTTTTAACTGATTAAATATACATACTCAATTACTATTAAGATATGGATATAAAATAAAAACGTTCATAGTTTTAAATACAAAAGGGGATAAGTTGACGGTAAATTGTTTACGGAGATCACACCGTGTCAGAGTTGCAGAATTGACAGGTTTATAGCAGTTTCACTACGGAGGGGATTCAGGTTTATGACGCAAGCTTTTTCCACAAGAGTTTTGCAACGAATTAAACTGTCTATCAGTACAGCTCAGAGTACTTGCACACCTCTTTAGTAACTATTATCTATTCCATTCGAAAACCTGTGGAATTTTCCACCCACCAATCAAAATGTACAGTTTTAAACAGCTGTTAAGTAAGTTTTTCGTTTTTGGTGCGTGGTATTCCCTGTATGGTATTTGTCTTTGTTTTTTACCCTAGATATTAACAGAAAGTAAAGGTGAAATCAATACCGGCCTACGGCCGGAAAAATAGTGGAACCAAGCCGGTGTCAATTTTACAGTTGTCTGTATACATTTATGCAGATATATGTATCTGTTCTTGAGTTTCATCCAAGAAAATCGACCGATTCGTACGTGACTTTGCCATTCGCCATGTCGACGACTTTAACGCGTATTTAAAATAATTCGCCAAATTTTCAAAAAATTTCTCTAATCAGATGGCCTAATGATACAAATACGTCAGAATCAACTTACAGCGTCAAAATATTTTGACTAGATTCTCCTGGCATTACGAATAGGTCAGGCTTATACTGTCTTGGTAGAGAATCTCCAAACTTTTTTTAAATGTGATCAGTAGCAGCACAGACCGACAGACAAACACCATGAAAAAAGTATCTCTCTCACACCTTCGATTTGGTGAGGTGAAATAATAAATATTTGACTTACGTGACCCCCTTCCATCGTCCATTTTAGCTGCACGTCGACGTCTGGCGAGAAACGTTTAAATTTTAAGTCATAACTCATTAGAATTAACTGCTAAATATCAACTCATAAATGTCCCGCGAGCGCTTCCGTAGATACCTTACCAGATTTATACTATCGTATATGACTCACTGCTCTGGTCAGTAATTGCATATGGACCCTCAGTATGGGGTACAAAAAGGTTTTCCTGTATCGAGGCAGTCCAGAACAGGGCTATGCGCTTCTTTCTGGGGACAGTAAGGTATACGCCAAACTCTGCTGTTGCTGGTGATATGTGCTAGGACTGTACATTTGCCAAGCAACTAAAGTGTGTTTCCAACGTATAAATGATAATAGAACAGTTAAGCTTGTTTTGAATTATTGTCAGAGAATCTCTGACAGAAATTGTAATAATTGGAAATTTGGAATTTTTATTTTGTAGAATTTTCAGATAATATCAATGTACATAATATATTGGTGTTGAACATGTGAATTTATATAAAAAAAAACATTGTTAGATAAAGTTAAATTTTATCCTTTCAAGTACTGATATTGTTAAAACTGCTGCAAAATCCTGCTACCATATATTAGAAGCTAGAACACACCTCCTATATTATAGTTTAGTTAGCAAAACAAAGTGCATTCGTGATCGTTACTTCTTGAATGGAATATATGTGAACATTTGGCAAAGTAATGGTGTATTGTGTGAGGGAGATAAATGAGATGTTATAATACTCCATTAAAATAGAAAACGATGAAGATGGGTTTAGTGGTAAATGATATGTGTAGTAGATGTTGTAAATATAAAAAGGTATTTTTTTAGGCTTGTGAGATTCTTATCCTGGTTGTAATACTGTTATATCCTTTTATGTAAGGTTAGGTAGTCCGGTCATCCCTAATTGGATTAGGGCTGATATTTGAAGTCTTAAGACTTTAGAGCTAGTTTTCGAAGTGAATGTCTTAAAATTTTTGTTTTATGGCAGGTTTTAGTACTAGATTAACAGTGGTAATCTAACTTTTAATAAATGTAATTATTATATGTTATTGTCATATTGTCGTTACTAACAGTGTCTTATAATTATAATCATAGAATGACCATTTACATTTTTATCTTACTTATGTATATATGCTTTTATCTACTGTATAAATGTAAGTGGATGAGACTTAATGTATATATAGAGATATAGATGTAGACATAAACAATACTTTGCCTAAGGATTGAGGTTGACATAAAAGCTATTTATTATGTGTCAAAGATTTGCATTTACAAGTGTACATTTGTCGAAATAATATGATTGCATTGGTGTCAAAAAATAAAATCTTAATAAAAACTTCATTAATCAAAGTTGCAAGTTGGCAATACTGAGTTTCCTGAATAAATTAAGATATAGGTAAAATTTAAAGTGATTGTTTCCTTTTGTATCGACCCAAGGTGGCACTTATACAATTTATACAGAATAAGCCAATATACAATTTACGTTTCAGGCGATTCTTCAGGTGGGAAGGTAACTGCCAACATCGATGATGAGTTTCATATTTGTCAAACTGGTTATAAATGAGAATAACATCTAAAAAGACATACTTCGGAGAATGACTTATTGTGTGACCCTGCAGTAGGCCTAAAATTCTTGTACATGTACATTTTCTGCCATTAGACAGACACGATTTCATCTGTTACACATGTATTTTCACATAACGTTTGTCCCATTGTAAAAATATCCTTTTATCCTTCTCGCTCATAATTGCCTGTACTGCATTATTTCCATGGCTGCCAAAATCCATTTCTGAAAGAAGGATTTGCAAGCGGGTCTCCTGATGGGTAGTGACAGTTTACCATGCCTGACTGGTAATATTCAAGTCTTTTAAGCATATGTCGAGTGATATCTGGAAACCTTTCTGACAGATCCGTTTTCTCATTCGGATCTATTTTTATGTTCATAAGCAATATTTTGTGGAAACCTGTCGATGTATTTGTTGGTGCAATTGGTCCTGAATCTATTGACAAAATAAATACAATATTTAAATAGACAGTCATTGGTGGGCTGGCAACTATATTATCCAAACAACTGCAAAATATAATTTTCACCCGACAAAAATGTCAACATGAAAAAATATAACAGTTCTTCCTTTTTGTTAGTTAATAGGATAACATCTTCGTTGTTAATATGGCCAGTTTAAAGACGAACAAGCCCAAAATTCATTTGATGTATGCATCGGAACTTTCAAGTTCCAGAAACATAATATTAACGCTTATAAAACCTTTGCCATTACGGCTGTGAAGCGAACGGCCTAGTGGTTAAATTTAGCGATCTCGTGCATTTAACGGCATAAAAAAGCATAACTGTCGGTGGCTTAGGTAATGAATAGGTGATGCCTGTTAACAAGTAACACATAGAAAATAAAGAAAATGCAACCAATAATGAAGCAGATGTTAGGTTGAATTAGTGTCCTTGTTTTAACGTCCTATTCGTACTGTGTGTTGATGATGAATTTTCTGAACCAAACAAGAACACACGGCGAAAATGGAGAAATATAGTAATATCTGAAAAAACGCATAGTTGCCCATTCTTTTGTTAGTTTCTTTCTGTTATATATGATGTAAATTACATCTAATGTATTTATACTGTAACAGTAAGAAGGAAAACTGGTTACTAATAAAATAGAAGATAAAGATAAAAAATATGCATTTTTTTGCACAATACTCTCCGGCTGGACATAAAGCCGTGTTGATATCCCGCCGTGATTTGACCGTAACTTCTCATATTTGAAATTTGTAGTTACCAAATAACCCACAGCTTCCGATTTAAACTACTCAGAATTTGCCGATGATATTAAAAAAGACAAGGTAGCTCTAACACTATTTTATCAACCAATGGAAGTGGATGGAATCAGGCGTGGCAATGAAAACGACAAAATCCACGAGGACAGGTAAATAGCAAGATTCCCGGCGTGCGAAGGCGTTTTCACTTGATAGGAGGAACTTAAAGTTTGTGAGAAGGATTAAAGCATATATCAACAAACATATAATATATCAACAACTAATAAAACAGTAAATATTTCAATGGCACCATTTCCGCCATCTGCTTAAAATATTCAGTTTTTAAGCTACTGCATACCTGGATATCCGGTTATAATTTTCCAGTCGCCCATTCGCAGTGATGCTCGCGTTGTTGTATTGAATGTATTATTAAAAAGTGGTTTTCCAGGGGAAATAACTCTTGGATTGATGTCATGAAGTATTTCTTTCCTCGGGCTCTGTAAACCATACCTGTAGAATTAAAAAGCTTACTAAAGTAGACCTTAACAGATTATTACAAACATGTTATCTCAAACCGTTCGTTTTCATTTCATTTTATTTTAGCGCTCCATCAAAACTATTTGATATATAACTTCTAAGTAGGAAGTGGATCATATTACAAAACGTAAATGGGTTGATTAGTAGTAACGGTCATACTGACATTTTGATAGATATAATGACTTTAGTGTAGTCTGACATTTAATTTTCTGAAACTCTCATAGCATTTCTAATAACACAAAACTATTTTGAACTATTCTTTCAATATTGAAATTATATATCTAGTACTGCTCACTGTTTTTGTAATTAAAAGCAGTCCAATGGAAAAGACATTGGTTAGCATGATTTTGACCATGACACTATAATATGGATACTAGTAAAATATATTTTGGTATTCGTCAGTGTGATTCGTGGTGTTCCGGTCCATTTTCATTAATGTTCTTAGTTTTTTATATTTCAATGTTATCAGTATCTAATAATTGTCATGTGTTTATCAATAATGAAGATTTACTTAATTGTTTTCCATTGATCATATCCGTCTAAAGGGTTGGTACCGCTAACATTTCCCCCGGCAAGGTTAAGAAGCGTTGGGAACCAATCAGTTACATGCATGAGTTCATTTGAGACGGAACCAGCGGCCTGTTCGCCTAAAAGAGGACAATTTACGAATCCAACAGCACGTATTCCTCCTTCGTATAAGCAGCCTTTCTCACCCTTCAGTGGCCAATTACTGGCACCACGTTCAATGTTCCCTCCATTGTCTGTTACGGAAACATGTGTTAGACATTTTAGAAATACTAATTTGAAACGAGTATTAATATTCTATTGGACAAAACTAGCAGGTATACAATTAAATCTTCTAACGCAGCTTTATAATTATTCGGCAATTTCTTTACAAAAGCCTAAAATATATTTATGTTAATTAGAGTACTTTTAGCAAACTATGTTGTAATTAACCTAAATGTCAACTAAACAATTTTAGGACCTGTTGTGAAGATCAGTAATGTGTTGTCCCACAACCCGCGTTCTTTCATAGCGTCCACAACGTTTCCTACTGACTCGTCCATACATGTTACCATTCCTTGTTTAGACAATACTCATCATTAGCTTGCAAGATATACCAGGTTCGTCTGTTATATATTTCATAGCTTTATGAGGCTAGAATTATTTCTAAACACCTGTTTAAAAATATCTTTAACAATAAGTATCAGCTTAAAAATGAATATTAAATCTGATAAATATATTTATAAAGGTAAGTGAAACAATAAAATATATACATTTTTCATTAGTGATCAGCAGAAAAAATATGATTATTAATCAGCTTAAGGGATAGAAACAACAAATAACAATTCATCTTCCTTCCAACCAACTGCAAAGCTGAAAGAACTTTTTTTTTTAATATCGCATCAGGTTTAGAAAAAATATGAGAAAATATTGAACAATGGAGGCATGTATATTGTATTTCATTAATGTCACTGCCACTGTAAAAAAGTGCTGTTTCTCTACCTTATTATAGAAAGTGTCTCTATGTTGTTTGTTTTAACTATACAACATGCTTTCTGCAAGAGAGATCTTTGTCGAAATTCTCTTGTACTATTAATTAATTAATGAATTAATCGAACTGGTTATCTGTCATTTTGTTTTATGCTTCGATGGTTTTGAGAGTAAAAAATTTAAGTTCTCCTTCCCTGATCCTTAATTTTGAACATATTATATAAAGTCTTCTATTGTAGTTTGTCTGTCATCCCTTTTAATATCTCACACATTTAATTATATATCGTTATTGCTTTTGATTGGTCGAAATGAGAGCACGCGCGGGTCCGCGAAAAGCGATATTGACCTGCGAAAGTGATAATGACTCTTGTGATATCACTTTTTCTAATATGTATGAAATATGGGCCGGTGAAATGAATACATTTGATAAGGGCATGTAATATAACAATTCTAGACTTATGTCTGCGTCCTCGGTCAATATCATTTTACAGGTCCGTAAAAACACATATTGACCTAAACATAATTATGTATAATATACATAGAAGCCATTTTTGAAAAAGAAGTACACAACGGTATTTTTTAAGTGCATAACGATATTCCAAACTGTAATTAGCAACAGTGTCATCATGGATTAAATAAATGTTTGCACGGATTTGAACAAAGAAACAGTGAGTATTACAGGAATTACAAGTTGAGAAATCTACAATTAAAGGTACAAAGACATTCGAAAATTTAATGGAAACTTTTGTGTCCGAACAAAAAAGTTTATTTTACCTGCATATTGCCTTCTTATTTTCATTCTTTTATTTATATTTTTGTTAAGATCCACGTATCGTTTAGGAACTTGCAGGGGTGAATGTACTGCTTGGTATGACAGGTAGATGAAAAGTGGCTGTAGAGAATCATGAACAAATTACTTGGTGAATAAGATATTTCCAAAATGTATTTTGTAAATTTTTAGTAAGTGATGATATACGAGAAATAAGTCATTTTCAAATTGCATGTAATATTATCTGCTAGATTGATATCAGTTATACATTTCGCTAATTACATGCTCAGATGTAATAAACAAGTTGAACATTCTACAAAATATGAGAAGTGAATAATGCGTACATCAAAGTTTAATGCTTATATCTATTCGAACCTTCTCGGTATTGTGATTTTGTATAGTGTCTCTCACTTTCTCCGTAAATAGGGTAGTCGAGTATGAGCCGGTGTACTTGCTTATATTTGCAGGATGATCATTCTCAAACAGGTCGTACCCGTTCATGCCTTTATATTTTACACTATGGTTGTAGTAGTCGGAATGTCCGTTCAAGAACCCTAGAAAATACGTACAATGTATAGACAGTCGTTGCGCACTACTAGAAAAGGCTACCATGCAATGCATTAAAACGTGATGAAAAATCTACAGAAATCAGCGATTATTATTTTAAAGAACTTCCATTTTAAGTACTGAATGGGAAGGTGTTACTTGTGAACTCCTCGCAAAGATGAATAATTTCGGGCTTAATTAAAATCATCGAATTAATTGATTCATGTATAACTGTATATAATACATGTAATAAACATATCAAAGTCAATAACATAATTGTATATAAATCAATAAACGTTTTCTAGTTTGTTTTTGACTTTTGAGAGTTCACTTCATGTTCTCGTTTGCCAAAATGATTTGCTTTGCCTTATTAAGAAAAGACCCACTCTTGGTTATAACTACGTAGGATGGTGTAGTGGTTGCGTAGTGGCTTGTCATATCGTTGATTCAGGTTCAATATCCAGACGATTTTTTTCAGAGAAAAGGTTTGATATGTAATTATATTAATTTCATTTTTAAATTATATTTACCATAATTATTGCTATGCACATGTAAATTTCATTTTAAGGCAGGGTACCGTTCATAATGCTTTCTTAACGGTAAGTTTCGCCAAATGTGTCAGTGGATTCCTGGGGTCCAGTTGCACGTTAGAATTTTTTCTAGCCAAGAATTAGATACACTTACTTTATACTTTATTTGCACATGTATACTGCACATTTGCTGTGTGTTCTATACAATACATTGTATGAAAAATAGATATTGCAATACGATAAAGACTTTCATATTATTTTATTTTATCTGCATCAAATGAGAAATATAACAACTTCCTTCCTTCGAGGCTACCTTACCCCTTGCGGGAAATCAGTGCTTAGATCTGTCTGACAAAGAGATATTAATTATACGTAGAATCATTTAAAATATAAAGTTTAATGTTTTATTGATTAATTTTAAGCATCAATATAAAGTTTAATATTTTTATTAATTAACTTTAAGCATCACTTTAAGTACCATTTCCGATTTCTTAAGTGTTCATTCCACATCTTAGGTTCACCAAGGGAGATAAAATTGCTGTCTTTTTTATATTGATCTTTGATCCCTGTTGTTAGAATTGAAACGTTTGCGATAAATGTATTTATGAAATGAGTGGTCATATCATTTTGTGATTGATTTGCTAGTAATTGATCACTTGTTTAGTGATTGATTAACACTCCAATTCCCAGAATATGTCCGCTGAGGGTATAAAGAATTATGCTGGTTGCACGCCTTTCATGATTAGACATTCGGTGTTTGTTGAAGGCAGATGTCCCGCCCCATATGATATAACCATATTCAAACAGAGGAAGAATGGTGTATCTGCTTATCTCAAGTCACGTGATTATCAGTTACGATTGCTAATAGATTCTTAGTTTCTAATGTCACGTGTACCGAGCGTTACTTTATAAAATGAATATGTATAATTGTTCTCAAGATATCTGCTTTTGATTAGTATAGAACTTGTATAATGAATTTTCCTTAAGCTGCCTTGCTTCTGAATAGTTTGACCAATGATTTGTAAATGATTGTTTGAAACATTAATCAGCTGAAATCAAGCAGATAATCAATTTAATTTAATATGTGGTCCCTTTTGTTCACTTACTGTTATCAAACTACCTAAATTTCTGACCTTTAACCAGCTGTTTCAAACCGTACAATTCAACACCTTGTCTCCAACCACTCGGCCTAGAATGAGTATATGGATTGGAAACCCCTTCAAGTATGAGCATACGCTGCAACGATGAGGGACTGACCTTTCCACAACCCATCTAGGTCCAAAACTTAAGTCTATTCCAAACCAGAGGTCTAAAACACTTTTAACTGCTGTCTTGGACTTGAAGCCGAACAATTTTCTCCCAAAGCCTGTGTATTAAACCTTGTCTTAAACACTGCCAAGGTTCAGCACTATAACCTGAAACCATCTGCTTATACTGCGACCCGGACCAATACAATAATATAGCTATCAAGAGGTCCCAGCGAAGATGAGCCGAAGCTGCAAATATGAGGGTGACTCGCCTAAATTATTTATTACCGAAGTCCCAGTAATAATCATGGCTTATTTATTATTTTTCTCGATCTGAACTCTTTGAATTCTGTCGACTATCTGCACAAACTGCGCAGTGTATATTTATATGGCCGTATGACGTCACTTGCATACGGAATTACTTCTGACTTTTACATAGACTTCAAATACTATTTTACCTGTATATACTTACATCTGGATCTTGTCATATACATCGAGTAGACTATGAGCCAGAAGGGGTTTTGCTCCCCCCACCCAGGGGGAATTTTGTGGACCATATTTTTTTGAAACTCCAATGTGTGGTGAACATTTTGGCATAAAGTTTGCAACTGGCGAGTGGGGCTTTTCTCCGTAACAACACCTTAAAATACGTTACCCTCAAAACCAATGATTTTTTCCTCAAGTTTTACAGACAAATGGTACCATTATGTTAGTAAATCATTTCAAGTTTGCATATTTTATTACAAGGTGTATACTAGATGCTGCAATTTGATAAAATTTCAATATCTAGAATGTGATGTTAAAGAAGAAAAATATCGGAAAAAGATACGTTACCCTAAAAAAAGCAACATTTTTGGCATGAAGATTTTATTGCAAATTTAGATGACCAGGTAATTAGAAATTGAAGTTACTATTAAAAAGTTCAAAGTTCAGCAAAAACAATGATATATAGATTGCTAGTAAAAGTTAAGGAAAGCATACTTTTAGCGATTCTTAAAATGTAACGTCATTCTTCCAAAATATGCTAATTTTCAATCATACCTACTTCAAACATGTTTTTCATAAAAATGTTCTATCAATTTTATATTGACATTCTTTAGTTACATGCAATACAACTATTTATTTATTTTTCAACAAACCTCTAACTTGTAAGATGTCTTACATTGAATTCTACATTACATTTTACGTTACCAAACATAAAAATTATATTGTATGTCTTCATTTTCTTTTAAACACACTTTATCAGTTGAAAAAAAAAAAAACAATATAATTCTGTTCTCAACAGTATAGTTTTGCATTTCAAACTGAAGGTTTAACTTAAAGCACGTATAAATATATCAAATTAAGTTACAGTTTACGTTACCAAACAAACTAACTATATCTCTTGTGTTCTGTTACCTTAAATATACTGTAGCACTTAGAAAAAACATATCTACAATTCAATCAAAATACGTTTTAACATAGCTTTGCGTTTTAACTTTAAACCCATGTATTCAAAAAACAGTCTACGTTACAATTTACGTTGTACGTTACCTAACATATAAGCTATACATTTTCATGTATTCTGTATTGTGAACATATACTGGTACTTTATCTTGGAAAAATAGCAAACTTACAATGATTTTTTTTTTGTTTTAAATATTTTGCTTTCAATTCTAAATACATTCTAGAACCTAATTTACATGGTCCATGATTACACCTTCACGAGAACACTATGCAGCCAAACATTTTTTAAACAATTGATATATACAGCTATTTAAGCACATTGAAGTGACATACTTATAATATATACAGACATTGCCCAACACAGTGCTCTATAAAGATGCTAAATTTAAAACAGGCATATCACGATATTTAGAAATCTTGTGCATGTTTATGCACACACATTTTACATTTTGTTAACTGCTGTATGTTGTAACTGTGATTGTATTGAATGTACAGTAGATTCATTCATCAACATAGACTTCATCCAACATGTTGTCAATCTCAGCTGTATTCCTAAGTAGATATACCATGTACATGTATCTTCTATGGAGCCGGTATCCAGTAATGGTCATGACTGGAATACTGTGACTTTCTTTAATACGGTATGTATATATTGATGGTAGTTCAATAAGACAATTATAGGAACTGCCTTAAAATAGGATATTCTGCAAGTGAAATTAATGTAACTTTGGTAGGTAAAGTAAAGTGCATTTGATTGCCCACTCTGAAGGCAAGTTCTTACAAAACTAACTCTTTTGATGGCAAATATGGGACTTTAAACTTTTATGGGTGAATTCCGTTACCAATTGACAAGTTTATTCTAGACAGAGGACCTATTTGATTTCCAGTCATTTGAACCTCAACTGGTTTCTAGAGAACCTAAGGTCAGAGACAACTAACACTATTGGGGAATATTGTTACTAAAAGTCAAGCCACTTGTGTGAAGTTCGGTGGCCACTTTCTTCCAAAGGTTTGTGTACCTCATACTAGAAACCCTATTCAACATATACATCAAAAGCCCGCTTGAGTACTGCCCTTCAATCATACTGGGCAGTTGCCTTTTAATAATGTTGGGTACCAACAGTCAATCTATCATTGTTTTGTCTAGGTCATGAGGGCATTTGTCTAGGTCATGAGGACATACAGGCCTGGTGGTTGCCACCACTAGAAACCTTATTGTATTCGGTACCACCTTCTCTAACAGGGTTCCATCTTCCTGCATTTAACCTAAGTGCATGTACATCAAGTCCATCTGCATGACAGCAACTATGGAACAAATATATGTTGAGCAATACTTGTCCTGCGTCGCAAACTGCAGTGTCGTTGTTTGTGGATCAGTGTCCTTCATGTCTACTTTACTAATTCCTTCATTCCATTACACTACCCTTACTGTGCACATTTCGGGGGAAAGGGTTGGGTTATGACAACAATTACTGTATGGACCTTGCTCCTGAAACTATGGCTTTACACAATAATGGAAACATCGACTTGGAGGGGCTGGGTCTGTGGGATGTGTTCGTGTCTCCTGTTCTGATGGATAGACCAGTAAGGGCACATTGTGCCAGAGTCTCACTTATTGGTCTGGTTTTGGCTTGCTTACCCTTACTCAGTAAATGGACGTGTGGATTTGGTTAAGTGGTGGCAAGATCAACTTATCTCCAGTGTGAGACTGCAGTCTCTAAAACTGATGGTAGATATGGCTGTGCAGCCTTTATTTAACCACAACATCCTTTGTACTTGGGTTGAAACACGAGTCCCTTCCAGATGGGTATTGGTATTTCGGGACCTTTTGAGGGACCTGTCTGGTTTAAGCAATAGAGATTCTTGGGCTGGAGGCCTAGGAAAGGGACTTCGGGTCATGGATCATTTACTTGAGACCCTCGTTTAGATATGTGTCAGCAGAGGCAAAGCCCAGTCCAGCAATAGACGCAGAAACTGTGTCCATCTGTTTGAAGTCTTCCCAGCTTCCTGGGTATCCCAGGTTTATCCTTGTGAAAGATGCAGAAGCTATGTCCATCCGTCCGCCAAACTTTAAAGAAAACTCAAGTTTCTCAGATTTGTATGTTTTGCTAGGTATCTTGACTGTGTTTTAGAAATATAGGTCAGAATGAGTATCCCATAGTACACATTAGTATGGGTATTCCAGCACGGTAATAATTTGGTATATTTCTACGTGCAACCTAAGAGTTTATGAACTTATGCAGTATGTGTATCACCTGGCATACATTAGTGTCAGTAGTCCTTGCTCTGGGTATCCCAGGGCCTTGATAAATTGGTATTTTTTCCAGGCATCCCGGAAGTTTATGAACTTGGGTCAGGGTATCCCATGACCTTAAGTTTTGTTATTATAAGATATGTGTGGAATAACTGCTTCAGTATAGCAATTAACCATCTATTGCGGAATCTCGTCTGTTTTAAGAAGGAAGTACTTCTGGTCTGCTTCGCATTAGATGTATGATTGTTATTGGCAAAACCTCCATGTTAATTATCCTGCAGGGTATCCCTGTTATGTCTGATTCTGCAAGGAATCCATTTGTGGACCCCCAAGCCCTTATGACCCACTTTATAGAACAGGGCTGGTGGAGTGTAGTGAGAATGCTGTTAATGGTTACCAAGGTCACTGTCAGAAGTCACAGGAGAAACAGCAAATCAGCGAGGAGGATCGACATCACATGGCTAAGAGGATCAATCGTTTACGAGGAGTATCTCCTCTAGACCAGACTCTATTGAATGCAGTTGTATTTATCATCAACAACCGAAAGCTAAGGCCATCTGCCTTTTAGCATTAGAAACCTCTTCCACCCCTAATAAGAGTGTATAGTGAATACCATTTTTCACTTCAAGCTCAATGTCACACTTAGTCGTCAGAGGTCATACCTTAGGACTAACATTGCTTTACATTGCGGAGTCTATGTTATTAAATTATACTAATGATAATTATGATATGCAGTCATACTGGTACATTCAAAGAGCTATATATTCTTAATATACATTTAAATGATATTTCTAATGAATTATAAAATCTGTATACATTTATTTGATAATGTTGTCCATGTCTGGTGATGTTTATTTATAGTCCAATGTATAATTCTTTTAAAATCCTGACCATATAGGTAATACCAAAATTTTAAATATTTTTTCTTTAACACATATTTCGGAAAGGTAACGTATCATATGTGACATATTGAATAAGTTAACTCTAGGGACAGTTTTATTATATATAAATTTAATTACTGAACTGTGTATTGGCCATTATCAGTATTTTACAACTTAAAAAATCATCATTGTTGATATATTTCTATGGTCTAGTAATTTCAAAAGAAGTAACGTAAGTTACGGATAATACATAACATCTATTCACCTAAAATGATATGAACATATGATAATTTCTATTTTAAATACATAAACATATCTAAGCGTCTTGTTTATTACGATTAATTGTACAACAGGCATGTTTATAATATTAAATTAACATAAATGGTGAATTAAATGAAAATTTGCATGGTAACGTATTTTAAATCTCCGTAACTCGTTAAAGCCCCAACGGAAACTTGCAAACTTTTGTCTGTGAATGCCAACTACCATAAGGTTTAAGAAAATCATAGTGTTGAAAATTCCCCCTGTTGAGGGGGGGGGGGGGGGAAGCAGGGTCAATTGTCAGCTCAAGGTCTAGAGGTGAGATTACTAATTTCTGATCACATTCAAACATTAAACAACTTACATTTTCTGTATATAAACTGGTAAAGACCGTCGATGTTTTGCAACTCTAGTTGTAAACAATTCAGTTGAAGAGAACCTGTTTAATTAACCGAAACGAATATAAAACGCGAAAAGGACCAATTTCACGACATTAATTTCTGTAAGTAATAGTATTTTATCATCATATGGGGTATCATATTTTTGTGATTTTGTGGTTTGTTGTATAGAACCTTAAGTCATGAGTGAATATTTTCCTACATTAACTATCATATTGCTTTAACCACACCATTGTTTGAATTCATATGCATTACTCTGTAGATTTCTTTCGAGAAATGTCTTGTCTTTCTTATGGGTGTGTATCTTCGTGCCATTAGAAAACATGCCAGTATCACAATTGTTCAAATCAAATTAATTCTTTTTAACTGTAAGTCATTTATAAAAATTTACCAAAGTACAGGTCCTAAAGCAACAACAACAACAACAAAAAAAAGAAAGAAAAAACAATAACAACAACAACAAAAATATTGCTACGACAATTGTCGCTGCAATTCAGCTGAGTAACCATTTCTAAAGTTGTTCTATAAACTTCAATTTTGGGATAATAATGATGATGATAACATTTTTTTAAAGTTTAAAACATATTTTATCATTTTATTGATTCTACCTTATTCAAACTCCGAAGGGATTTCCTTTTAGCTTACGTGACAAATTACACATACCTTAGCCTACCCAGTACTGCCTTTTATAAAATTACATGAATTACAACTTCAAACACTCGTTTTGAGCTACACCATCTCTTGTGATATTATTAAACAAATGACTTTGTTTTTCAGGATATTTCGTATCTGATCTAAATTTTATGAACCCACCAAAGAAACTGTCGAAGCCTCTATATGTTGGTAAATACTCCTTTTTGTAGAACCCCAGGTGCCATTTTCCTACCATATGTGTAGCATAGCCAGCCTCCTTTAGCTTATCGGCGATTGTAGGGTTGTCCAGAGTCAAACCGTAAGGAGTTGTAGGCCACAACAACCACTGAAGTCCTGTGTGAATCTTTAAACATTCACATTATTATAATTAATGTTTCGTAATTATCATTATATATTATTAATTTAACAATAAGATGATTGTGTTCTATGAATTCGTAAATGCTACATATTTTTCATATAACATTTTTAGACATTAGTTACGAAATTTAAACACGAACAGCGATCGGCTAAGAATTAAAAGACACACGTAAGACGATCGATTCAAGAAAATGATATCTTTGTTCATTTCATCGGTTTTTGTTTGCAGGTTTTTTTCATTATCCCTTACGAATAACCTCTAAAACTAAACATATTATGTTATTATCTTACTTAATTTCCATTATTGCATAGGAAATACTTAAAGGTGTTAGTGACAACACTAGTCTTTGTGTGCATGTGTCCGAAATTGTCGCCACATATTTGGAGTGTTCTTAAATTTTCTGGTCTTCTGTGATGAAGGAGTTCATTCATAGATTCTATATTATAGAAATATAGGTAAGATGTTGCTTTCTGGGCACCTAGGTTATTGCACATTTCATTTTATGTTATGAACAGACAGGAAACCGATCTGTTGTTGTTTTGCTTGATAGGGATCTATGATTTTAAAGGATCTTCTTTTAGGTTTTATTCACATGCATTAACGCCATGCACATGTACAATAATGATAATTTTTCTGGCTAGGATTGCCATTTACGTATCAAATTTCCATTAAAAACTGTACACATTCGACATCTGAAATGTGAAAGAGCGTGTACAGTGATGCAATGGTTAAACGACGGACAACATCAGGTGACGTGAGATTGAGCCGATATTCCTCACACTAAAATTTATAAATTTCCTGATCAGAGACCCACATATGGATACTTCACACCTTACATGATAAAGAATAAGGGAAGCTTCTTGAATCGTATCGTCTTCTACATTTTAAACATTTTTTTTTACATTTTAAACATTTTCACCCGTAAAGTTAGCAGGTGGTACCTGTAAATAAACTTGAATGCACACATACTTAAAGACTGCAAGAACAACAAGTTACATACTGATTTCATTGCAGAATTTTGAAGTTTCACAATAATTGGAAACAGTACCAGTATATTCCACAAATGTATATTTCATATAAACAGAAACTCTTTACCTGATACCGTCCAGTAAGCAGCTGGCCTCTTGTCGGTGTACAAATAGGTTGAACATAGTTCTCAAGTCTCACACCAGAAAATGCAAGTCTATCTATGTTTGGTGTCTTTATACGGGACCCATGATAGCCGACATCATAAAAGCCAAGGTCATCGGCAACGATTAGTAAAATGTGTGGTTTTGTCATAAAAGCAGACTGCTCCTTTGTGAGAAGCTGGTCTCGAGCCATGTGTGTTATGTAATATGGACTACCAACATGTAGTTTCGTATTCGTTGAGCCATTGTATAGTAAAGTAAATATTAATATTATCAACTCTATTATCGATATCGTTATGAAGAAACGTTTTATTTTGTCGGTCCTTGAAAGTGAGTACACGATAGCCCATTATTCTCGACAACTAATGAAAGAAAACTATAAGAAACGATTCAAAATAAGTGAATACGGGAACAATGTATGATTAAAAACTATGAGTTATAGAAACCTCTCTCTCTCTCCCTAACTTTCTACACTTGATGACAAGCAATTTGTTTCCTATTGAGTGCCGTTATAAAATGTGATTATAGATTTCTTTGTATTAAGAAACCAGCTGCTTTCTTTCGATTGATTTGTGTCGTACAATACTCTGACAACCGCTATTCACATGTATCCTTAAAATGTATGGAATAACGTTACAACACTAATTCTGATAACGTTAAATAAAGTTTGTACTCGTCATGCGTGAAGGAAAATCATTTCATAAATTAATGGAAACAATTGAGTAAAGATACCAAAACGACAAAGTTACTGTCTTTCTTAAGATAAAATATAATGTAAAA
This sequence comes from Mercenaria mercenaria, assembly GCF_021730395.1. Taxonomy (NCBI): domain Eukaryota; kingdom Metazoa; phylum Mollusca; class Bivalvia; order Venerida; family Veneridae; genus Mercenaria; species Mercenaria mercenaria. The sequence continues at coordinate 24,076 of NW_026463355.1, forward strand.
ATTATTACAATGTCAACTGATTTTAAATGATGTCCTGAAGTCAGCTTGAAATCTGTAGATTTCGTCCATCATGGGCAAATATCTCAGACACAAACATCAATACATCTTATTTCATGATAATATAGATCAATTGTGTATTTACCACTGTGAGAAATTTCAGTCAAATCTAGTTTGTAGCAAAATTTATGTTTGCGAAAAAGCCATCAAAATCTTGATTTACTCTCTCGTTAGATCAAAACTTTTCAGATTAGTCATCAACAAAGCGAACTCACGACGCTACCTTTTTAATTACCGAATTCTCCTAGTATATTCTTACGTTTTGAAAAATCAGGGTTTAATATAGAGAAATATTGTTCCAAACGTGCCCCGCCGACACGAAAACACAAAACACGACAAATATCTTCGTGGTTTCGTTTTGGCGTATTCCGCTAGACATGCACACAACAATTACTGAATTAAACACAACATAACTGCACGCAAACATATGCCAAAACAACTAGAGAATATAAGTTTAAGAATAAACATTGACTTATATTATATGTATATTTCGGGCGAATACCATTTTGTTACATAAAAAATATCGAAAGAGGAACGTCAAATATCAAACTAATTACTTCTGTCATTTTACCCTACACCTACATTTTATGTATTTTCTTATAATTCAAGCTGAAATCAGCCACACTAAAAATAGTTATTTAAAGGAACTTAAAAGACAACTTCTCGTTATTTTGAGGAAGACTGTATATCTGGATTTAGTATTTTGTGGAAATTTCTCTGAAACATGTCTTTCATTTAATATGCTTAATTCTCGAACAAGTAATGTCTGGACTCCAAAAATGCAATAAATACTTCTATACTTTTTGAAAAAGAAAAAATTTTGATACATAATTATGCGATAATGTCATTGTGTAAAATATTTTTACTGGTTACATGAACGAAACGGGTAACATTATGCATAAGCTTACATTAATTTCTGCCTCTGCTGTACTCATGATGAAGAGATTTCGATCTTACACCAAAACAAACAAATACACTCTACATGTTGTTGTATATACGTGTACAATCAGTATAATAAGGATGAAATCTGTTGTAACACGCACTATATTTTGACTTGTTTTCTTACAGAAATGTTGAAAATATGACATTCCCTGGGTAAAAAATGTCTGTTTGAAAATTAGACAACAATTTCTGTGTATGAGGAAAACCTGTATTAAATACGAATGTTATATCAAAAAATACATCTTATTCATATGTTTTGTATTCGACTGTTTACACCAAGAGCGAAGTGACTAATCAGTGTTACATGTACAGTGTTCAAAAATAAAGAAACTGCATACTTATCATGATGAAATATTCTAAAGAAAACCTTACTCTTATACAATTTCCGTTTTATAATACGGTTTAAGTTTATGAACAGAAATTGAACTCACATATTTTGCTTTCAAAAATCCAGTTTCAAATATATTAAAGTCGTTTGTTGAAGTATTTTTGTTTAATCATCAGCTGCATCTTCCGACACGGTCTCCACACATTTTTAGAGGAACGACTTTCTAAGTCCATATACAATGATTGATTGTGACCATTTCATATCCATACAAGCAATTGGAATTACATTTTCCGCAAATACAAAAGACTATATCTAGCGGAAATGTAACACGTGCGTATTAATCAATTAAACAAATCGAGATTCTATCCTAGTTAAAGTATTTTGTACACAAAATGAATACATGCATTAAATATAGAAAAAGTTGAACGGCATGAATAATGCAGATTGCTAAATGAATTGTTTTGGCATATTAAGTAATTAATCAGGCGGGAATTCTATCAGGCTTGAGTTTATAGCAGTCAATTAAATATTGTGTTCAATTTCTCTGTGTTTACTGTTTTGCGTCCGCCTCCTGGAAATACATGTATATCTTAGTATAGACTTATTAAACAATTAATTTCTGAATCATATCGTTTTATATTATATACAGATGCATAAAGCGACTATAATGTATAATGCCACCTTTCCATTATTTAATTTATTTTCGTAATTGTTAAAGACAACATATCAACCTTTAAATTAATCTATAAGAAAATCCTTTGAAAGCGTAGAAGACAACTAAGCAAAATAATATGACTCTCGGTGCATGAGAGATAATGAAAACTCTACCCCCAGCGCCAGTTTAAATACAAGTCTATAATAAAAAGAACGAACAATAAATGTACTTTATGATCCCAAAGGATCGGGAAAAATTAAAACCTGGGTTTATTAAATGTACCACAGTGCACTTAAAGAATTGTGTTGCAATTGTTTAAATACATATATAAAATAATCCTTTGGTACATAGAACACCGCTCTACAAAATGACAACAGACTCGGCTTTGACTCAGAAGTCCATATTTTTGATACAACAATCTTGAAAGACATATTTATAGACGATATATCACTTGGTAATATTATATACCTCTAAAATATCTTCTTATAAATTTGAGTAGCCTTTACATCGTTAGTCCATAAGTACCATGTGACGGAGGTAAGAAGTCATTTCTGTACCTTGAAACAGTTTTGTTACTAGTTATGGCTTATTTTTCTGCTTAAGCAGGTGCTTTTGGATTTGAGGGAAGTTACACATTCAATTGCCTCTCATGAACCGAGCCTGTTAGTATTTTAATAGGCTGCACTATAAAAAGTGGTGTTTTGACACTGACTTTTTCAAGGCGATGTCAGCCTTTGTCTCTCAAACATACACATGGAGATATAAAAAGAGAAAGAAGAATGCATCCGGTCATGTGCAAGAACTGCTGATGTAGCCACTTCTGTCAGTATTGAAAGTAATCACTCGTACATCTGAACATACTCAGTGTTGCCATTTTCGGACATGTTAGTATAAAACGTGACACTGTTCTATGTTATATGCAAAAACTATCGGTGAATTGGCATACTATTACCAAAGCATAACCTTAATTTCGAATTTATTTAGTACTTAATTACATACATTTGCAACGAGCGCTGTCATGGAATAACACCTGTATATGTTTTCCCGAACAATATTTAACCTTTAGTGCTCAACACATCACTATTATTTGAACGTAATACAGCGAAATTCATCATCATTAATAGAAAATGGAGATTACTGAACATTTTAATAATCTCAAAAGAAATACGCAATAGCTTATCAAACTCACTCGATTTAATTAGAGTTTGGAATTTTGATATCAGTTCTTTTTGTGTGCAATACATGTACGTGTATTCAATACGAAAATAATTTATCACATGCTAGACTATGTTATCGGTGTTTACTCACTGCACTGTGCTATACAAATAAGACGTGGAAAATGTTTAAATTACAATGAATGTTGGCAATACAGACGAAACGGCATTAAAGGTTTCAATGAAACAATACATGCAGATATAATTACATCTCAACAGTTACTTTAATCAACCGTAAAGGTAACTCTTTTGTTTTATTGATTTATTAAACGTGGCGTTCAGCGTATTACAAAATGTGTAACTAAAGTACATTTAGAAAATATGCATAGTAACGATTTTATTTGTACTTTTATGACATAGGATTTAAACTATAATCGGTATATATAAGTAACATTTCACCAAGATGACGATATTTTCATTAATCCTTTCATTAACCATGAATATAACATTGACCAAATTAAACTGCACAATACTGAACTTTATTTTATCTTTAAACAGCCCTAACATGTGTATATTATTATATTTGGGACTGTCATCATAATTCTCCTGATCGTTGTACTGATCTGCTTATTTTGGATATGCTGCAGAAGGGACACTCATCGCGAGTTTCTCCCTTTCAGAATGAACATTTTGTCAGTTTGATAACTGAACATAAGTCAATAACACTGATGCCTCGAAGATCTTTTGAAGCATAAAAAGCAACCACGCAAAAAGATAGCAGAATAGTCTTAATAGAGTCTGTTCAGGAGTGGTAATATGCAGCACTCCTCATATCCCCTAGCACCGATTATTCATAAATATCGTGATCCCAAAATATCAGAAAATATATCGATATTTAGTCGAGGTACGATAAAATCGCCACAGTTTATCTTACATTATTTCTTTAAAGGTACACCGGTCATGAGGCAGAACTGTGGATATTTCATTACATGTATTTCACATCCTTTATGCCGAAGTACGGAAGAAGGCACGTGTTAAACGGCACAGTAACGTCGGAAAATGTTCCATACTTTCGTCATTATATTAAAACATTTACATATGTAGAAACAGAAGAAAAAACAAGTGTTCATTTCATTATTTTAAACATCTTTAAAAATATCAATAAGGTTTAAGGTTAAACAGGTTTAGTTTATGCTTTTTCTCACAATGACTTCCAAGTCAAATAGTGAAAAAGTTTGACAGGGAAGTACATTTATGAAGTAATATTGAAGAAACACTATAGTTATAGAAAACAACTTTGCATACACTAGGAAATTCGAACACCTTGAAGGGATGAAATAGTCATTCGACACCAGTAGGTTAACATCTCGAATAATATGATAGCAATTAAGAATGCTGGCATGCATAAAGACATATCGTAGTAATACTTACATGCAAGAACCACCAGTTCTTTGTTAAATTTAAAGCAACTGGAACACCTCGCTCAGATAAAAGCTATTGCTGCTGTGGTTAATAAAGAAATATATATGGTAAATTACATACGATTTTATAAACGCCTAGTTAATTGATTTCACTTTTTTTTTCTAACAGGTCCATTTTATAAACAACATATCATAACAAAGTAAATATAATAATAATATCTTATCTAGGTTATGACTGTGTTATCAATGCTTATTTAATAATAAACTGGTGCAAATAAAACGATAACTTCTTCAAAATGGAACGGTTGCAATACATAAGAAATGTCTTATCAGATCTGGAGAGGATTTAATTTCTTATATCAGTTTTTATTGTAAAACAACTGTAATATAATACAAAATATGTAAATCATAATCTACGATAAATAAGCACGAAACAGCAAAACTACGATCATTGCGAAAGTCCGAAGTTATATATGACATCTTCATCAAATGTTTGACTCTTAGTTGTCATGGTTTCGTTGATTTTGCTTTTCCCCTACATCGTTGCTTACAATTTTCATCACCCTGGTTTCAAATAGTTTCGGCTTTTCAGCATCGTTGTTTTGGTTATTTTCCAAACATTTTTAAACAGCAAAAATGCGATGAACGTACAACGAGTACAATTTCGAGCAATGTTATCACAAGTTCGTTGTGTGGAAAACCAACTGGCACAAGACTAGAAAGATTATGCCTCTGTACATGCTTTTCATTATCCCTATGTATAATATAAGAACCATGGTCATGAACGGGAAAGTATACTAACCCATTTCAATCGCGCATTTCTAAAACGTGCAGTTCGATAAATGTGTACAATGGGTATTGAACAAGTGGTAATTTATCTTCCATTATGCACCGGTCACATTTCTTCAATAGTTCTTATCTTAGAGAAACAACGCCTAGTTTATAGTGTCATCAAAGAAAAAAACTTTTACGAACTTCCGGTCTACAAAACTAGTTTGATTTTGTTGATGTGAAAATGTATGTCAGTCGTCATATAACTACACGTGTACGCTTAAATATGTATATCCAGCTAATGCGCAGTGTGAATTAAATAAACAGTACAGATATAAACCAATGTATGACTTCAAACTCAAAAACAATTTCTAAGATAAATCTCATTTATCATTTCGAGTTTTATTGTATAACTGTGGATATTTTTCATTTTGTTTTTGTTTGTTTACATTTCGCCTTACATGTGAACACTGCTATGACCTCTAGACCGGATGTTCATTAAGGAAGTTCACGCAAGATTTTGTCTGTGACGTTGACGAAAGCATAACGTATGCATAGTATGTCTGCACTATGAAATATTGAGATAATATGACTAGTACAATATGCTTGGTACCCATTCATAGAACTGCGACTTTTAGATGAAAAATGTACGATTGAAAAGTGTTAGTCCATTTCCCGTTCATGACCATGGTTTTTATATTATACCTAGGGGTAGGGTATAACATGTACAGAGGCATTTTCTTTCTGGTATGGTGCCAGTGGAAAATCCCAAATCAAATGAACCAATTGTCGATACATCTAGCGTACATTTAAAATATATTTTTCAGGTATAGACGCTAACTTCAAGAATGTTCCTTTTGCTGATCAATCGAGGACATCATGTGCCAATAACATGACATCTACTCTTGCTTGAAATTGAATGGAGCTGCTCTGAATATTTATTAAAATTCAATACCAAAATAAACTGTTAATAGTTTATAATCTGACATTGATACAACATTTGTTTAATTGAATGGTGACGCCTGTTTACTTTCTCCCGAAACCAGCAGAACATGGGGATTCAGTAGTGTTGTCCGTCTGCTTGTATGCCACCTCTTTTGTCCGGACGATAACTATGAGAAACCTTTTGAGTAAACTTATTCAGCAAGGCTAACGTTATTACAAATTGAGTAAATAGTTTTCTATCGATATTCTGATCTGGTTATAAAATTCAGTAGTAATTTTTACTTCTGCGAGAATGTATTTCAAACCCCGTTTTTATGGGGATGTGGTTTACAAACTTCGTAAGATCTTTGGTCATGGTAATTTTCCATCTGAATTTGGTAAAATCATAGAAGGTTTTTTAAAAAGAGGTTACGACCCAAATGTTTTGAGACATACCGCATGTTTAGTGTTCAACCCGTCTACAATTAGACATTGACTGTGTCTGACGGATGAGAGGGAGGACTCTGTGATAAGCTGTTTTTAAATCCCACCAGGACTTAACTATTTTGATTTCTGTATTATGGTCTGTTTTGTCGTGCCTTCAAAGGTATTTCTCTTGATGCTATGTCTTCTGCAAAGGCATTGAATACATACGTTTTGGGTTCTTAAGGTTAGCTTTATATATATATATATATATATATATATATATATATATATATATTTTTTTTTTTTTTTTTCAATTGACTGCCTTTTTGTACTAATTGTCTTTAAGTTTCCTTCGGCCAGTACTTTAATACATAAAGGGAACAGCTTGCCATATCGGTATACCGCAATGTGCAGACAGTACAAAGCATCAGTTTCAAAACATCTTAACGATCTTCGTTTTATATGTTAAAGGTTTCAAACTTTTGTTCCGGCATAAACAATCTATAAAATTTATAAAATGGAATTTATAAGATAATTCTTTCCTATGCTAAAACGTAGATCTTAACTTTTCTTGCAATGTGTTCGTTCATTACCAATTGAGAGTGGTATAGATGTCGTAAACGAACGTTCCTCAGATCACGTTTATACCATCAAAAACTTTTTTTTCACTTTGTCTGGGAGAAAAAGAAACGTATATTATCAAGATGATGAAACCGGCAAGAAATTGTAAACAATAATAGTACAGGAAATCATAAGGGTATCATCTATAACAAAGATAAAGTAAGCCTCTGTTATTTTTTCCATTCAGATCTTTGCAATTGTAGTATTGCGTGGAAATGTTTATATCACAATGTTTGGAATAGATATAGTACATATGCTGTGTATGCGTCAAAATTAAATCTACAATAAATTCTAACTATGAACCAACAATTCTCCTGTCACGTTAGAATTCTCTTTTTCATCGGCATGCAGAAAGGAGACCGGGGTTGACGGTTTTAATAGAATGTCACTCTGTGTTGTTATATTTTCTAGTTCTTTGGGATCATGGTGTAAATTCATTTTTGCTTTGATAGAGGTCTGCTTAAACTGTTGCTAGGGGGCGTGAGGTGTGTTGCACATTTCATTACCCCTCATGAACAGACTCAGTCAAACCGAGTCTGATATTATTGTTTATTTTTTGTTTGTTTTTGCTTCCGTTGGATCTTTTTACAAACATACTGACGTAGAATGATAAAAAAATCAAACTCGCTTGAGTCATCTAAATTTACCGATATACCTTTATTTATTCAGTCTTTTTTATAATAACAAATGCAGTAATAATGATATCTTATCCTGGTTGGACTATGTTATCACTTCTTATTCATTACACTGATTTAGGCAAATAAAACTTTGAAATAGTAGATATTGTGGTTCACTTAATAAGCAATGGAAGTTGGAAATATTTAACGGGCAAAAATCGGAGTAATAAAAATATCCGTCGTGTAGATTACAGTTAATCATAACACAACGGTAAGCAGTTTTGTTTCTGAATTTAATCTCGCTTATCTAATGTGATGTGCAATATGCTCCAAATATGCGATCGAATCATTAACTAATGCATTACACTGCAGAAAGAAATAAGACCTTTTTACTTTTTATGTTGACCTTCCTTAGTTACATTTAACCGTGGGAGTTAATATAACTAATGAAGAAAAATAGGTTTAACATGTAAGATAAACAAATCTCTTGCCCAACACCGATGTGGGTGCGAGAATCACTTAGGGCGTTGATTTTTCATGCGAGAAAACTATCCGGCTGTCTAACTGAAGGTCGGTGGTTCTACCGTGGTGCTTGCCTGTGATGCACTGGTGCACAGAGGGGCACCTTGGGTCTTCCTCCACCACCAAAAGCTGGAAAGCCGCCATATGACCTTTTACCCATAATTATAACATTTTAAGCGTTATCATTAAGTAGTATTTTTTTTCAAATGATCTTTTCATCAATAAAAATAACTAGCTCATGTTTTAAAATTATTTTTTCAAAACTTTATTGAACGAGTTGAATAAAATGATAAAATACGAGGCTCTGCATTTTATCAATTTTATTCAACGAGTTTAATAAATTCAATGCGGAAAGACACAAATGTAATACAGTGGAACACCCCGAAACCAGATCTTCCTAAAACCGGAATCCTCCTAAAATCTGACATTTCTGTCGGTCGCAAAATTATTTCTTCTTCTATTTTTATTAGAAAACTCCCTTCAACTGGATTTTCCAGATTCCGGAAACTGGACGAAAATCGACAGAAATTTAGTCATTTTCAACGTATTTTCAACCTTATTTCAATGGCCTCGGGTCAAACTAATTTCAGTGACAGTATGTTGCAAGGAGTTTTCAGAGCTGTGTCAATCAGCCTGTGTATTGCGTACATGTCAGATGGTGCGGCGTTAGAAATGTGCAATTGTGCAATTGCAAGTTAATAATGTGTTTAATTTATGACGAGGGTAATTTGTCGTTCAATAATTTCACCGTAGGTTATTATCCGATTTGACTATGAAAGAATATATAAATGGTAATTTACCGAAATATCGGTCTAGTTTTACAGTTTGATAGTTTTAAGCATAATCAACTTAAACATGCAAAGGTGATAATTAAACAAATATTATGCACAAAAAGGCCGTGCTAAATTACCCAATAAACAATGAATCGATCTTTTTTTAAATTCAGGGTGTTATTGTCGGCAAATCGTTAAACAAAAGAATGATTACAAGAGATTAACCAAATAAGTTAATATGTCCTAGCATATACAGAAAAAAATCTGTCATTCATAGTGTACTAAAGGATAACGTCTGTATGATACAGCAGAAAACATCAGCAGCTATATAAACGTCTCCTACAATACAAATCATAGATATCTTCCCCAAACCGGAAACTTCTGAAAACCGGAATTTTTAGTCGGTCCCAAGCTTGTCTGGTTTAGGGGGTTTACACTGTTTTCTTTTTAACACATGCAAGCTTTTCCTGTTGAAATATCAAAATTTCGTCTTTCTTTCCCTATTTCAAACCAAGTTAATTGACCAACATCTCCTTTAAATAAGCGACGTCAACGTCAAAGCTTTATTACACTAGAGTATTATCAAATATATGTAATGGTTTTATTTCACTCCCATGACGTCAAACATGTGATAAAATATTTCTATCACATGATTGACGTCTTGCGACTGAATTAAAGCCTTAACAAATTTTTTGGGAGTTACGTATAATTAAATTAATTAGTGGGTATGGAACGCCTAAACTGCCTTTGCGTGATAATTATTAGTTCGTCATGTGCCATTTCCAATATATTCTGTACAAATCATAATTTGTTATGTAGATAAAGCAGTTTGTTATGTACATTTGCTAGTTTGTCCTGTACATATTTAAGTTTGTGTTGTGCATTCACTAGTTTGTGTTGTACAATTAATAGTTCGACATGTGCATTTTCCAATATTTTCGGTAAAAATCATAATTTGTTATGTAGATAAAGCAGTTTGTTATGTAAACTTACTAGTTTGTCCTGTACATATTTAAGTTTGTGCTGTACATTCACTAGTTTGTGCTGTACAATTAATAGTTCGTCATGTGCATTTTCCAGTATATTCTGTACAAACCATAATTTGTTATGTAGATAAAGCAGTTTGTTATGTACATTTACTAGTTTGTCCTGTACATTTCTTAGTTTGTGTTGTGCATTCACTAGATTGTTCTGTACAATTAATAGTTCGTCATGTGCATTTACCAATATATTCGGTACAAATCATAATTTGATATGTAGATAATGCAGTTTGTTATGTTCACAGACTAGTTTGCCCTGTACATATCTTAGGTTGTGCTGTGCATTCACTAGTTTGTGCTGTACAATTAATAGATCGTCATGTGCATTTTCCAATTTATTCGGTACATATCATAATTTGTTATATATATAAAAGTGTACCAGACGAACTAGTAAATATACATAACAAACTACTTTATATACATAACAAATTATGATTTGCACCGAATATATTGGTAAATACACATGACGAACTATTAATTGTATTGCCAAAACTAGTGAATGCACAGCACAAACTAAAATATGACTTTTGATTTAGTCGAAAAGACATCGCTTTTAAAAGGTAAATAAACAAGGACTTTCGTTGTTTTAGAAAAACAGCAAAAAGCTAACATGTGATAAACATATTGAATTTATTTATTTCTATATTAAATTTATTAGACTCGTTGATTTAAAGTGATAAAATGTTTCGCATTTAATTGCTGTATTCAACTCGTTTTAATAAATTCAATATGATTAGATACTCGTGTAATAATTATAATCTCTAAATTCTGTTTTCAACAGCCTGACAATGTCTTACAGCACTTATGGATCTAATTATTCCACGTATTCTAACGACTGCGGAAGCTTAATAGCTATCATCATTTTCGGAAGTGTGATCTTATTTCTTCTGGTCATTATACTGATCTGTATCTGCTGGATATGTTGTAGAAGAGAGCATCGTCGAGACGGGGTTATCGTTCCACCTATAGATCACATGCAAACAGGTAATAGTCAATATCTGTTCTGCTCTACTGTATAATGGATATGATGTAGAAGAAACAAAAAATTTGCGACAGGGTTATCAACCGACCAATGACCAAATACAAAAAAGTTTTTATTTCGCTTTAGTGTTATGTACTCTACAATGAACTGGAAAATGTTTTCGAGATATTAAGGTTGTTGTTCTACCAATGGTTTAAATGAAAATAAGTAATATTCAGTATTTAGTTCGTTGTAGTGTTATTTACTTTACTTTATACTTGATATACTATCGCAGAAAAAATCGGGACGGAGTAATCATTAGGCTAATGAACAACATAAAAACAGGTATTACTCAGTATTTATTCCATTTAAACGTGCTATTTTCTCTAATTTATCTGAACACTTTGTCAAAAGGACAATTGTCTTGTAGAGGTCATCATTAAACCAAATGAGTTACACTTCGTTTGGATAATCAATCTGCCAATGGACCACATGCAAACATGGAACACACAGTATGTATTCAGTTGTATATACTATATATAGCATATAGAGTCATACACAAATTATTTTATTTATATTAGGTACAGTTCTATACATGAACAATGACCAAGTACAGTTCAACCAAAGTCAACATCGAAGTCAAAATGTGCACCAAGCACATATCCAGCCCACGCTTACACCATCACATGGGCGTAACGTTCAACAGTGCACGGCTACCGCGCCATCATCTAGTCCAGCAGTTGTATCAGAGTACAACAATTTAGCGCCACATACCACTCGTTTAACAGTTGAGTAGACATCTTCAAATGTATGACGGACCATGAAAGACTGGTTTATCACCGTACATGTTTTGACATTTCTTTTCCATTTTTCATATATATGCTCAACCTGAATGTGTTTAGGAGATAACATTCAAATTTATAATTAATTCTTATTCTGAAAATGCTTCAAACTGGTTACATAATCAATGAATCATAATAAAGATATTCCATAATTCATTCGAAGAAATAATCTCTGTTATATCATTAGATAGCTCAAATATTTACGAAGTCTCAGTAGCGTTGCTTTCATCTTGAAAAATAAAATCTTGTATGGATCTATTAACAGTGGGTTGCTTGCATTAAACACCTTTTATATTCAGTGGTTGTGAGTTATTTTCATGTAGTTTCAGTGTAAGTTTTTGAATAAAAGATAGACAAATTGACCAGGATAACCAAACATAAAAAAAAAGTTGAGTTAATTATCACGTAGTAAAATGCTTTCCCACGTGACGTTACATATATATATTTAAAAAGTAGGCGTGGCGTTGTAGCTGGTGATATAAGCCTGTTATACTTTCAGTGCCTGTCACGTAACACTGCATGTCTGATCTCGTTATGTGAAAGTGCGCCAACAAAATATTGAAAGACTAGTTTAAGTATTACTAAGAACCTGAAGTTAATAACAGTTTAATGTATCTATGAATTCGTGCAACTTAAAGGAATAGATATGAATTACAAAATTACTGGACGAATCTAACGTGGATACATGCACGGGTTACAACGGTCATGCTTTAACGGTAGCACAAATGAAATCATCATTTTAGATCGGTCATACATGAACATGGAAACTAAATGGTCACTTTTTAGAACATAGTAAATGATATGTGCAAGGCTATAGTGAACCTTCTGTCCAGCTGTATAATAATCGTTTTAATACTTTTATTCCTTCTAAAGCCCCCGCCATTTTAACAATTTCAATCCTCGTGTTTTCGCTCGGCAAAAAGCCGAAAAGGCACAAATCAGCCATATAGATAATTACAACACGTATCACTTACAAAACGAAAATGCAAAAAATCGCGCTGCCAAAAGTCGAAATTAGAGAAATAAAACAGCGGGGTCGCGGGGCGACAACCCGCAGATTAGCGAGGTTTCGGGGCGAGAAGGCAAAATTTAAGCATTACAATGGCGATGGCGCGGGGCAAAAACTCGCTAATTGTCTCACGGGTCGAAAAGTCGAGATTAAGTAACTAAAATGGCGAGGGCTCGGGTCGAAAAACACGATAATTTGCGCTCTTCAAACATCGAGTTTTCGTACCGCGCCTACGCCATTAGAGTAACTAAATGTCGACTTTTCGCTCCGCGACCCCGCTAATTGTCGTGTTTTCGCTCCGCGCCCCCGCTAAATAGTGAGTTTTTTGCCCCACGCCCCCGTCATTTTAACTTGTTAATTCTCGTGTTTTCGCTCGGCGGGGTCGCGGGACGAAAATGCAAAATGGCAGAAATCAGCTATCATTGGGTACCAGAGCTAAACTGCCTGAATTACGATTATATTCATCGCCAAGTACGAACTCCTCCTTGTATTGGTCAAGAAGGTAGGAAAGGTTTTATTGCGTATTAATTCATTTAACATTTTCAAAGATAGATAAAAAAAAAACAACTCATGTTCTAATTTTCAAAATATGACCAACTTCAATTCTAAAGAAAAGCTCATTTTTAGGCAAAACGTGTATTAATTAGTAATACTTAAATAAAGAAAAACATAATTTTTATTAACTATAACTCTATTCAAACAAACCTATATGGGGTGATTCTAGGGTTTTAAATGCTAGCCTCTGCCTTCATTTCATTGGTTCCTGGTGTAAGAGAAAATGGGTTGTCGGCTTTACACATTTCAGCAGGCCTTTCGTTGGTATATAACTTGTATAACCTCATTTCATGATAATCAAAAAGCACTGTCAAGCTTCATGTCATAGGCAGTTTTCTAACAAGTGTTCTCGTTTTCATTTACAACGAGGAATTCATCAGGATCTGCTTATCTGAACATTATTTTCCAGCCTGTCCTACCTGGAAAATGGCTCTTTATCAAAATATTATCCATTAAATTAAATCATTGTATGTCTCAGAACTTCAGGATTTATATCCGATTCGGCCATGATGATAGACATCAAAGCGTTATAATCATGTATTGTTTGCAAACACTCTATGTCACTCAAAATGCATGACAGAGAAGTAACGACTGACAATGTCTGATGCAACTTAAGGAGATTTTATTAATAGTAGTCCCAACTGGAGTACTGTGAAAAATATATCTGATTTTTTTTCATTGTGACGTTATGAAATATATTTTTACTGATATATCAGTATTTCATCCGAAAGCATAAAAAAGAATTATTAATTCCTTAGATGATAGTCTCTGTGACAAAGCAATAAAATCTGTAAAAAGATCCTTTGGAAGCAAAGAATGGAACCAAGAATAATAATAGCAGACTCGGTTTGATTGAGTCTGTACATGAAGGGTAATGAAATGTGCAACAGCTCTCACGCCCCCTAGCACCGGCTTTTATTAAGCGGAACTCTATTACACATATGTTGAATGGACTCCATGATCCCAAAGGACCAGAAAATATAACAACACTGATTCCAAGTATGGGGAGACTTTAACAGCAGCCACACGGCACTATTTAAAGATTGCTGTTGTGATAGTTAATAAAAAAGATCCTTTGGAAGCAAAGAATGCAACCAAGAAGAATAACAGCAGGCTCGGTTTGATTGAGTCTGTACATGAGAGGTAATGAAATGTGCAACACCTCTCACGCCTCATATCACCCGCTTAACGCTCGTTTATTATAAGAAGTTTGAATGAAACAAATGATTCTTATAATAGAAATATTTATTATAAGTCTGTGAAATATTGAGTATTCAAATTAATTAGCTCGTAAAAGTAATTTATAAAGGAAAGAGCCGTTTACTACATGTGAACCAATGCTATTCCTATGATTTCATTAACTTGGGCAGTAAAACTAAAGAGAATTATATTTTGTTTTCAAACAGACAGCTAACAGCTAAACTACAGTTCTCGAAAATATGAGCCAATTTTTCAAAGGATTACCATATTATATCTGAACGCAAAAAGATAGGGTAAAGGCAGGAGTCAAACAGCGCGCAGTGCCTTGCATAAAAACATATCTTAACCTGTCTACCCGTCAACATATAATGTTTTCACAGCACCCTTTACTGAATGAGCCCTCTGTTGTTTTGACATACATTTACACGTACAGTTAGCAGTCGTCATTTGCAGGTTCGCCTTTGAGAGACTTCAGTACATTAATTCAGCTAGGTAAGCTAAATCCTTTTCAGAAGTTTTTAAAATGTCCATTCTATAGCATCGGATACTGCCTTAAGGAAAACAGGGCTACCTCCAGTTTAAGACTTGCCTTTATTTTATGATTTTAACTTCTAAGTTGTGGAACACTAACTGCTACCCTATGGACGTTTTGAATTGTATTCGTTGTAAATAATACAATGCCACGGGTTACGTGTTGCTTAGACATCAATTTGTTTACAAGAGGCTGGTAAATATGTATTGTTGCAGGTGAGTTTAAGACAAAAAGGACATTTTGTTTCAATAGAAGGTCGTATAAATAGAATCATTTTTTGATTAATAAGGCTCGCCTAGAAAAAATAAGGCTCAACAAGTCCTCGCATTAGATCATTATTTTAGTATGTGATCGGTTTAGAGTCATACAGACACCATTTAAGTCGGCTTTTGGTAGGACAAGAAAACCCAAGATGCCTCTTGGACCTTTATTTCATACATGGGCAGGAACCGGAGTAGAACCACCAAACTTCTGTAAGCCAGCTGGATGGCTTTCTCTCATGAAGAATTATGCACCCGAGGCAAGGTTTTAATGCCAAGTAAGTGATAAATAAGTGATTCGAAGTAAGTGGCCTTAACCACTCGGTCAAGGGCAGGATACCGCAGCTAAACTTCGCACAGGTGGAACGTTCGTTTCTCTTTAGATTTTATGAGAAGTAAAAATCGCAATTTTTGTCTTAAATGTTTTGTATGTCCTTAACTTAGATGCCTTTTCATAATCACTTGTCCATATGTTTGCATTATAATATTTACAATTTTCGATTTAAAATAATCCATATTTACCGTTACTTTGTTATTAAAATGAGCGATAAGGTCTAACTTAGTCATAATTTTTTTCACTTCGTGGAACCAGTTATGTACTATATTTGAATTTTGATAGTCCTTATTAAACACTCGTTTAGTGGTTGCAGTATCGTTTAATAAATCTATTCCAATATCGAATTAAACAAATCCATCTTCTCTAGGTACTGTTCTCATAAAAGTGCAAGTTTCGTTGTGAATCGGTGAATGCCTAGGTAGTAGAGAATTGCGCGGTTTTGTACACTATCATTTACTTAAAAATGTTTGAAACCCCATACGAAAGCAGTGTAATCCAAAAGAGGTACAACACATGAGTGGTATAACATTTGAAATGTCTTAAATCTACAATGCTTCATATAATGAGATAACGCAATCAAGAGCACCACCCGCACCTTTCGAGAGATATTCACAAAGTCGTTTTTATCCTGTAGAATAGCACCAAGATACTTCCATGTATATCTGTCAACAGTTTCAAGATCTCCAATTCTGAACTGATGATCACTGAGTTCGGCTCGTCCTTTCCGGAAGTGCACGACTTTAGGTTTTCGCAGTTGACCAAGACCCTCCAGCGTTTGCACTATTCGTGCACAACCTGTAGATTCATCAGAGTTAGCGAACAAAACTATGCCGTCTGCATACAGCAGCATCGCTACCGATGTGTCATCCACTTTGACCCCAAGTTAAGGGTCCTTGATTTTCTTAACCAGGTCTTTCACGAAGATAGCGAAAAATGTCGGCGACAAAATTTTAATTACACTCCTTTTTCATAGTTTACAGATGAACCAGTCTGTAAGTTTATGATTAGTCCGCACATATGATGTTGAATAACTTAAAATACTTAAATTTAATTGTATGTTTTACTATCAATTTTATTTAGAAGCAACTTGTAAAGCAGTACGTCTCTATCAATTAGATCGAAGCATTTTTTATATAAATGCTGTCATGAATTTATTGTGCCTGGTAATATTGTCTTCACATGAACGATCGTTTTTAAATCCATATTTTTGTCCGCATAAACATCGTTTTCGTTGGGATCATATCGTGTCCGGAGGCGTTTTTGCTTGCGTTATTATTATACCTCTCTGGCCTCTCTAACGCCATACCGTGAACCTTTTTATCTATATTACAGTCCGGTCAATGTAAATTCTGGGGAGCATGATGTATAGAGCACAAACCACAACCAAGCAAAATAATAGCAAACTCAGTTTGAGTAAACCTGTCTGTTAGATGTACCTGCCCTCACGCCCCCTAACACCGACATTAGCGGATTTCTATTATACACAGACATTGAATGGTGATCATATTCCCCAAAACAACATTGAATCCACGTAAGGGGACATTTTGCACGGCCTCTACACGATACACTAAACCTTTCGTTGTTCAACAAGTAAAACATGTTTTATAATTTTGGAATAAAGACGACGTACACTAATTTTTCATTTAAATAATTTCTAATTGTAGTATTGTATGCAAATGGTTATGTTAAACTGTTACTAGTAAATATAGTTCTTATGCTCTGAGAAACGACATGCGTCAAAATTAAATCAACATATGTTTTACTGTCTGAAAGGAAAAAAACTTAAATTCTAATTTACTATATATGATCATACAATCCCTGACGAAGATAGATGTCACGTAAGCATTCTTTATTTTCATCAGCCTGAACACAGAAAAAGGAATTAAAAACTATCCGTGTTTAACATTCCGACGTGAAGTTAGCAGTATTACTGCTATTACTGCTATTACATTCTAACAGCAGTACTGTAGCTGTTACTGTTTGAACGTTATTTTTGTAACAGCAGTATTACTGCTACCATTGCTGGAAGTTATATCAGTAATAGCAGTAATATCGGCGTTACTGGCAAAAGAGTACAGGTATCTGCCCTTTGTTGTGGAAGTGGTTACGTTGAAAATAGTTCCTCGGTTAGATGGTGAGTATCAAACAGGATTTGAGTGAAGGATCTGCAATAATGAAATTAGTGAATAGAAGTTATATGAATACAGTTTTACAGAATGAGAATGTCAGAATGTGCATATCATGGCTTTCTGATGGGGCCAGTTTTAGCTGTTTGCAGCCATACGCATATGATCTGATTTAAGATGGTGTAAAAACAGCCGGTCAACCCCATGTATATTCTGCCTTGATTTTTTCTTTTGAATAGTTCTGATGAGTGCAGGTAGTTTTTAGGGGTTTGGAATACAAGCAAAATTGCAATAGTGGCCAGTGTCTATATAGAACATAAAGTAAAAATAACTGTGGTTTTAAGCCTACCGTTGTAAATCTATAGCAGTAACACCAGTCTTACGGCGTTTATTACTGGCAGTTTTAGCCGTAACAACAGTAGAGCCTGAGCTGACAACTGACCCTGATTTTCTTAAACCTTATGATAGTTGGCATTCACAGACAAAATTTTGTAAGTTTCTGTTGGGGCTTTAACGAGTTACGGAGATTTAAAATACGTTACCATGCAAATTTTCACTTAAATCACCATTTATGCTAATATAATATTATAAACATGTCAATTGTTCAATTAATCATAATAAATAAGACATTTACACATGTTTATGTATTTAAAATTGAAATTGTCATTTGTACATACCATTTTAGGCGAACAAATGTAATTACTAAACGTAACTTACGTTATTCTGTTTGAAATTACTAGAACATTAAAAAGTATATCAACATAATTATATAATGTTTTAAGTTATAAAATTATGTTAAGGACCAATACAGAGCTCAATAATCAATTTAATTATAATACAATAACCCCCTGAGTTAATTGATTATGTCACGTATAATACGTTACCTTTCCAAAATATGGCTATTTTTGTTAAAAAAATATTTAAGATTTTGGTATTACACATATTGTTAGGATTTTTGTATATAAGACTAAATGTATATAAATTCTGTAACTTATTATTCAAATATATTAAAAATATATAGCTCTCTGCATGTACCAGTATGACTGCATATCAAAATTATCATAAATACTAATAAATAACAAAAGCACCTTAATGCGGAGCAATCATAGATACTAAGAAATAACAAGAGCATCTTAATGGAGAGCAATATACGCCCGAAGGTATGACCTTTGATCCCTAAGTGTTACCTTGACCTTGAAGTGAAAATGGTATTCACTGTACTAGAGTCGACATTCCTATTATGAGCGGAAGAGGTTTATATTGCTAACAGGCAGATGGCTTTGGATTTCAGCCGATGATGATAAATGCAACTGCATTCAACGGAGACTGGACGAGAAGAGATACTCCTCGTCAACAACTGGTCCTCCTGGCTATGTGATGTTGATCCTCCTCGCTGATTGGCTGTTCCTCCTGTGACCTCTGGCAGTGACCTGGGTAACCTTCAACTGCATTTCCACTACACTCCATCCCCACTCCGTTCTATAAAGTTGGTCACCAGGGTGACAAGTGTGAGTGAATCACACAGTTGACAGGCGGCCTGGGAGGCCACAGATGGATTCCTTGCAGAATCAGGCATAACATGGATACCCTGCTCGATACTTAACATGGAGGTTTCACCAATAACGATTATACATCTAATGCAAAGCAGACCACCAGGACCTTTTAAAACAGACAAAATTCCCCAAGGAAGGTTAGTTACTATATAGAAGCGGTTATTCTATACATCTCTTACTGACGCAAGTTCATAAACTTCTGGGTTGACCAGAAAACATAACAAATTATTAAGGCCCTGGGATACCCAGAGCAAGGACCATAATACTGACACTAATGAATACCAGGCGATACACATACTGACATCAGTTCATAAACTCCTGGGTTGCCCGAAGAAACACACCAAATTATTACGGCGCTAGGATACCCAGGCATGGGGCTCATATCATACTCATACGCATACTCATATCAACATGTATATTGGGATACCCATACCGACTTAAAATTCTAAAACAAAGCCAGAATACCTAGCAAAACATACAAATCTGAGAAACTATGGGTTTTCCAGAAAACTTGGGGGACACGAATGGACGTAGTTTCTTTATCTATCACAAGGATAAGCCTGTGATACCCAGGAAGCTGGGGAGACCCCAGACAGATGGACGCAGTTTCTGTGTCTATTGCCGGACTGGGCTTTGCTTCTGCTGACCCGTTTCTGAAAGAAGATCCAAAGTAGGTGATCCGTGAGCCGGAGACCCTTTCCACAGACCTCTGGCCCAAGGAACTCTATTGCTTAAACCGGACTGATCCCGCGACAGGTCCCGAAATTTCAACTCCCATCTGAAAGGAACTCGTGCTTCAGTCCAAGTACAAAGGATGTTGTGGTTAAACAAAGGCTGCACATCCATATCTACCTTCAGTTCGAGACTGCAGTCTCACAATGGAGATAAATCTATCTTGCCGCCACTTAACCAAATCCACATATCAAATTACTGAGTTAGGGTTAGAAAGCGACATCAAACCACAACCAGTCCCACAAGTAAGACTCTGGCACAACGTGTCCCTACTGGTTTGTCCATCAAAACAAGGAGACCTGAACACATCTCAAAGATTCTGCACAAAAACACTCCCAGGTGATGTATCCATAATGGTGTAAAGCCATAGTAACAGGAGCAAAGCCCATACTGTACTTGTTGTCATAACCTGACCCTTTTCCCCCAGATTGTGCAAAGAAAGGGTAGTGTAAACTACCAATCTCTGAATAAAGAGATGAGTAGAACTGAGGTGAAGGACACAGATCCCCAAACAAGGACACTTGTTTGCAATGCAGGACAAGAATCGCTCAACATATATTTATTCCATATTTTCTGCGATGGAGAAGGCCTTGACGTACATGCATTTAGATTACATGGGGAAAATGGAATCTTGGTAGAGGATGTGGTACCAAATACAATGACATAGTTTCTTGTGGCGGCACAAGGCCTGTGGGCCCTCATAGTCTAGACAAAACAGAGATAAATTAAGTGTTGGTTCGTGAACATGATTAAAAGGCAGTTCCCTTGTGTGATTGAAGGGCAATACTCTAGTGAGCTCTTGATGTTGAATGATGTAGGGGTTGCTAGTATGAGGTCCACAAACCTTTTGAAGGAAGTGGCCTCCGAAAAGTGGTGTGACTTTTAGTAACAATATTCCTTATTATTCTTAATTTGTCTCTGACCTTTGGTTCCCTAGAAACCAGTTGAGGTTCAAATGTGGGCCTTGGTCTGGCATAAACTGGTCAGAGTTTAGTGGAAGACAATGCTCATGACCTTTATCCATAAAGTTTGAGGTCCCACATTTGCCATCAAAATTGTTACTTATGTAAGAGCCCCGCATTTAGACTGGGCAAATCTGATGTACCATTTTGCACCTTACTTTTACCTACTAGAGATACATCAATTTCACTTACAGGATATAAGATTGTGAGGCAGTTCTTATAATTGTCTTCTTGACCTACCATCAATACATACCTACCAGTATTAAAGAAAGTCACAGTATTCCGGTCATGACCATTATTGGCTCCATAGAAGCTATATCTACACAGTATATCTACTTGAGGATAAGTCGATATTGACAATACGTTGGATGAAGATTTTGTTGATGAATAAATCATAAAGCAGTTAACAAAATGTACAATTTGTGTGCATAAACATGACATGAACTTCTTAATATAGTGATATGTCTGTTTCAAATTTAACATCATTATAGTGCACTGTTTCGGGCATTGTCTGTATACATGTATATTGTAAGTATGTCACTACAAAGCACAAAAATAAGTGATACTGTGTTTAAAAGAAGATTGTGTACGTATTGTTCTCATGAAGATATAATTATGGGCCATATAAATTAGGTTCTAGTTTCATAGTTTGATCATCAAATGTATATGTTAAAAGTTGAATGAAAAATATTTAAAACAAACAAAAAAAATAATTGTAAGTTTGCTATTTTACAAAGATAAGGTATGTGTTAACATTACAGAATACATGTAAATGTATATTTTGTATGTTAGGTAACGTAAGTTGTAACATAGACTTTTTTAAAAACTTTACAGCGTTTAGGAGAATTTGAGGATGCCTACATCCATGCCAGTATATTGCTGTTCTTATTGTTAGAAAATAGTACATATTATATTGCCGACGAATTGTCATAATGTGAGTGCCAAACGTAATGTTTAAGAAAATGAACATGTTTAGGTATACAGTTACTTCTGTATTTTGCACCAAAAGTCTTAGATTATACTCAAGGACTATGCGTGATAGACTTTAAAATCAGATTTAGCATTAATGAATCATGTTCTGACGATACCGCCTAATCTGTTTAAAATGATATTTTGATCAATTTTCATGTGTCAGAAAATGTGGCCAAAATGTGATATAATTAACACCAATGTATGACTTACTAAGTCAAACGTATGACTTAGCATCTCATACATATGGCTTACTTACCCATATGAACGACTTGGCAACTCATATGCATGACTATCTCAAATGTTTGACCTACTAACTCAAACGTACGACTAATTAACTCATATGTATGGCCTTCTAAATTATACTACGTACATAGTATTACTTATAAATGTAAAAAGTTATATATTTGTCATACCGCAGGGTTCACTTATAGAAAAAAATACAGAAACGTCCTGCCCACAACATGCATATACATTTGAATATTTCAATAATAATCGATTGTCCATGTATTGCATGAAATATATTTGTACAGAAGGCTTCTTTTTCCTTTTTATTTTGGCATGTCTTCGTTTAAAACATGAAATAAAGCAATATCTGTCACGAAGAAGTATTTTCATTTCATATTGCAATGGTCATGTAAGCCGAAATTCATTTTTTCCCTAGAAATAATATACATTTACATGCAGAGTAATAATTATGCTAGATTTTGTATTCTGCATAGGAATACGTTGATACTAGAACCCCTTCGGATTTAATACAATTTTTTTTCGGTCAATTTAGACAATTCTGGTTTTAAGACAACACTGCGATTAATGATTGTTATAACGGCAATCACGTTCATTATATATGTTATTTTATAAAGGGGGAAAGGGACAGCAAATTTGAAAATTGAACAAGTCTGCGCTGATACCAGTGCGAAATTTTTGAAAAATTCCAGGGGAAGTGTTGAGCGGATGTATTGTATATACTCAGCACCTCATTAAGTGACATTGTCAGCCTGCCAATTCCGTTGTTTCTATGATAATAATGAATAAAACTCCGGTTTCAGAGCAACAAATTTTGTGGACAAAATGGCCTAAAATGCACACGTTGCGCAACCTGTACGTATTACCTTCGAATGACTGATCTAAACCGTATGTATATTATGAAAGCATATGACAAGACGAAAAAAATGGTAGGAAGAAAAGTGTCTGATAAACGTTTACCTTTTCCGCAAATCGGAGCCGACCCTGAATGGATGGATGGTCGTTTCCCTTTCGTCTTACTTCAGTTACGATAACCCTAGGTAAGAATTTAGACCCGGCTAGGAAAATAGATTCAACCATATATTCATTTTACACAATAAGTACTCATACGCAGGAGTCCTTAGTGGAATATAAATGCTTTTAACGTACATTTACCTATTTTATTTATAAACTGTACGGGGCAAATCACGAAAGTGGCTGCTATCACTAAAGGCGTTCCCGTTCAATTCATATTTTTGAGAAACGCGTTTAAGTATGTTACCAGAACCTTGAAACCTAATAAGATGATTGGACATGTAGAGAGGAGAGTAGATGACCTTACTGAATTTGGGATCACTCAGTCAAAGGCCAAGGTCACAGGGCTCTGAACATGAAATCTGTCTCCAACTTATGACTTGACAACCACTAGGTTCAGAAAAATGAAAAAGTAGTAGGATGATTGGACATGCCAAGTGCAGCCAGCCATCAGTGTCTCTTTGACTTTTGCTCCTGTCCGCTATTGACTTCTTGCCTATACGACTATGCATTAAAGAAGACATTCGTTTGGCAACAAAAGCATCTTCTAGTTGCTAAAACTGATTTTACATTTTGTCTCATGAATATCAACAATTCGCTCGACAGACTGGTCTTTTCTACACTTAAATGATATTAATACCGCAACTTTGAATTTTACGTCTACGTTTTTGGAATTAGCAGCATCGTGTATACCGACAAGTCTTGCGACAATAAGACCGAACGATAGGCCCTGGTACAACTCAATTAGAAAAATCTCCCGACAGGGCGATAGAGCAAAACTAAAAGCAATGGATACGGGAAACCTATAAGACTGGAACATTTACAAAAAGATAAGGAATAAAGACAACAATATGAAATATTTTTTAACAATATTGAATTTACATTAAACGATCTAAGCTCATGTAATCAACGTCAATATTGGAAGATTATTAAATTATTAGTTAAAGAAAACTCATCAAGCTGCAGCAAGATTCCACCTCTTTCGAAAGGACAGGAAATTGTCGCATTTTCCGATAAAGACAAAGCCAACACATAAAATGTTTTATTTGTTTCTGTTTCAAACATTGATGACTCGCAAGCTAATTCAGCAGAATTCGAACAAAAAACTAACCAAACTTTAAGCACCATTACTGTTACAGAACAAGATGTTAGAGACATTTTATCCAACCTTGTCATTAATAAGGCTACCGGACCGGACGAAATTAGGAATAGAATGCTTAAAGAAAATTCACATTCAATTTGCAAGCCTTAAACTATACTTTTCAATAGATCTTTAGAACAAAATGTATATCCAAGTATATGGAAAGATGCTAATGTAATGCCTTCATTCAAAAAAGGTGACAAATCAATTTCGTCTAATTATACACCCGTATCTGTTGTTGTGTTGGAAAAGTTATGGAACGTATAATCTTCAAATATTCATAAAACTTTTAACATGAAAACAACATAACATATAAAAACCAGGCAGGCTTTCTTCCGGGACACTCTACTGTTTATCAGCTCATTGACATGTATAATCAAATTTGCAAGGCAGTTGATGATAGGGAAGCAACTTGTATGGTTTTTGATTTGAAGCATTTGATAGAGTATGGCACAAAGGTCTCCTGATAAATATTTTCGAAGCACACAACTAAATTTTGTTCACTTACATAAGCATCTAGGTGTGACATTTAGCGATGATATTGCATGGCATTAACACATAACAGATATAGCATCGTTTGCCACAAAAAATGTTGGAACAATGAGAATGCTTAAGTTTAAATTGAAAAGAAGCACACCTAATAAAATCTATATATTGTATTCAAGACCGGTTATTGAATATGCCTCCTTAGTATGGGATAAATGTACTTTGTACGAGAAAAACATTCTTGACAGTATTCAGTATGACGCTGCGCGAATAGTAACCTGTCTAACAAGATTTTTTTCTATGGATAAATTTAACTTCTTCGCGAAATTGGATGGGTATCATTGCCAGACAGGAGAAAAATACAGAAATTAATTTTAGTTTATAAATGCAATGATGGCGAATTACCTGATTACTTGAATGATATTTTTCCAGAAACAGTTCGTGATACTAATACATATAATTTAAGAAATAATGACAACTATGCCACAGTTGCTCGATGTCTCGAAATTTATTTTAAATCAGTAATACCATCGTCTATTAAAATTTGGAACAATTTAGATATAGACACACGTAATACTCAAACACTTTCATCGTTCAAATACAAATGTTCCAAATGCCAAAAGTTCCGCCTTATTTTCTATTTGGTGACAGACTTCTTTAAATACATCATGCTAGAATCAGAAACAATTGTAGCAATCTTAATGCTGATTTGCATTACAATCACCTACGGGATAATTCTACATGTTACTGCGGATTTTGTTTAGAGAACGCAGAGCATTGCTTTTAAGGTGTCCTTTGTATTCTGATCAGGGGCGTATCTTATTTACAAACACTCGTGTATATCATCATCTTGATGCAAATAAACTACTCTTTGGAATCAACCATTTAAGTGACGAGAACAATTAAAGGCTATTTTCAACACGTTCACTGCTTTATCAAATCGACAAGAAGGTTCGAAAATGATTAATATATTTCTAGATTTAAATCAAGATATTTTCAACAATTGCTTTCTGAGGTGTATATTAAGTGTTTGCAATGGGCTTATGGGCGAAAAATATCAACGCAGGGTATTTTTTCCCTTCTCTCCTCTTTCTTAAATCAAATATTTAAGAACTTCATTGTACTTTTCATTTCGTTTCCTCTTATCCATTTTTGAACTTCATTATAAAATAAAATGTTCTTCAATTTCATGTAATGCGACGAAAATACAAAGAAAATAGTGCTCATTTTGTTACTAGCAGTATGACATCTGGGAAGGGCCAGCCCGCTAATGCTGTTAAAAATTGTGCCCCAACACATTTGCTTTTATATGTAATCTGTATATATTCATGCATTTATAATATTTTTAAATTTAATTCGTTATTTTTTTGTCTTT
This sequence comes from Mercenaria mercenaria, assembly GCF_021730395.1. Classification (NCBI taxonomy): domain Eukaryota; kingdom Metazoa; phylum Mollusca; class Bivalvia; order Venerida; family Veneridae; genus Mercenaria; species Mercenaria mercenaria. The sequence goes on from NW_026463355.1 coordinate 50,627, forward strand.
TAAATTTGTAATAAAGCAATAAAATATGATTAAACTGAACAATGAAACAAGATGACAAAAGCTTGGCTAGACGCCATAGTCTTAATGAAGAATAAAGAAGTAAATGAGAACTGAGGTCCTATGCCTTCGGTATCTTGAAAATCCACCTGCAATGCGATATGTATTGTTATTTGGACATGTATACCGCAATATATTCACATAGTTCGATGCATTTAAAAGCCCCTCTGAACGTTGTGAATTACAGCAGTAACACGCATTCGATGTATATCAGTATACCTGCAAAATGACAAATATACGATTTTCAACACATTTTCAACGTTCTTTTTCGGTACATAAGGCATAGATTACCAAAACTAATTTCATTTTGAATGCCACAAGGGCTCCAACAAAGACCTAAAGTAACTAAATGTTGGCTCAAGGACATCGTTTCAGCGCATTTTACAGCAGGATAAAAGTACCAAAAAACATGTCCATAATTTGAAATGAGGTCTTTTTTTTAACGAAAGCTGTCGCCATCCTGAAAATCTGTCGGCAATGTGATATGTACTATTATTTTGACAAATTTACCAGAAATATATCCACATGATTTGATTTATTCTCAAGTCCTCCTGTACGCTGTGAATTACAGCAGTAACAAGAATTTGAGCCCATTTTCGGACACCTTAAAATTCTAAAAATTATGTTTTTCAGCACATTTCATCGAACTTTATCGATGCAGAATGCATAATTGCTCAAACTAATTTCATTTCTTATGTCATAAAGACCTAACAATGATCTAAGTTGATAGGACTGGGACGATTACTCGGTTAATCGGATCCGATTCGATTTTTCAAAACCGGTAATCACTCCCAAACAAAAACATCACGAGTCGTACTTTATCTTTATACATTTCCTCGCCTAGCACATAGATCCACAGTATATTTCCACAAAAGCACATCCACTGAACATAATCAATTGTCTCAGATTTGCATGTCGTGATATATTTAAAATAAACTACACCAAAATATGACTTATCAATTGTCATACAGCTTGCAAACGATAAAGTAGGTAAGTTTCTAATTAAGTTTGCTGCTTGAAGAACCTTTAATACGGTCGTCAGAAAAGAAAACAGCATTTTCAATATGGCGGCCGATTAACCGGTTCGATTCGATTTCAAACAAATGATTAACCGGTTTCAAAATTTTGAAATCGTCCCAGCCCTAATTAATTTACCTTTTCGGACGTTTGATGTCGGCATTCTGAAAATGCTTCGGCTATATATTATGTATTATTATTTTGACCAACATATTAGCAATATGTTCACATTGTTCAATTTATCCGCAAGCCTTCATAAACGCTGTGAATTGCAGTAGTAACAAGGATTCGAATCCATTTTTGGACACCTGAAAAGTAACAAAAAAAAAGAAGATTTGTAAGAAGGCATAAAACTAATCTCATTTTGTACTAAACTCATAAAGATTCCTATGATGACATAAGGTGGTTAAATCTTGGCTAAGGTCCATTTTTAAAATGCGGCCTTCGATCTTGCGTGGAAAATAATAGCATGTTAACACTAAAACATGTTTTAATTTCATTCTGAGTCCTTTTTGGACGTATACCATTTGTATCCTGAAAATCGTCGGTAGTGTTAAATGTACATGTACTATTAGTTGGCCATAAACACTTAGTCTAACAATTTATCCACAAGCTTCAAAGGTTCAATGCATTGAAATGCTCCCCACCCACTACCCCACCCCTGAACGCTAAGAATTACAACCATAACAAGTATTCGAAACAATTTTCGGACATCTAAAGAATGACAAAAATATTATTTGGTACAGATTTGACCGTTCTTTGCCGGCAAATAATGCATAAATTGCAAAACTTTAATTCATTTTGTATCTTATAAAGACTACAACGATAATCAAAGTTGCCAAGATCTTGGTTAAAGTGCATCGTTTCGGCGCAGAATACAGAATTATCTAAGCATCAAAACGTGATTTAATTTTGTAATTATAAAGCCTTTTTTGCACGTATGCCTTTTGATATTAAGTGACGAAAGAAAATAGAAAACTAGCGCTTGAAATGTGAATTTTAAAATCAAATAAATGCAGTTATTGATTATGGCAATCAAATTGAAAAAAGTAGATTCCGCTTATCTAATAAGCAATTAAAGTTGGAAATATTCTAAAGACACGCTCAAAGATCAAAGCTTTCAGCTGATGGTAAATGACGATCGTTACACAACGGTAAGCAGTTTTGTTATAAAATGTATTTAACTCTATCATATACATTAATCAAGTTTGCATGAATGAATGTCTATAGATCAGTTAATTGTTGCAAAGACAGCCAGTTTTAGTGGCAGTACACAATTAAACTGTAAATATCTATTATACATCAATACTGTATGCACATCTTTAGACCTAATGCACATGAGCTTGTTAATTTATATTTGGAGTAATTGTTCATTTTTAAATATAACAGTTGGATCAAATATACCCTTTACATGTGTTAAAGATATAATATTTGACTATTTATACAGTAAACTTAATACACTCGTGGAATTGAAATAATAAAATGCAAGAAAGAGATTCACATTTTATTACAGTTAACTACTTAAATTAATTCGATATAATTAGACATTCATGAAATATCCTCTCAACAACCAACCATGTCTTACAGCTCTTATGAATCTTCTTCTACTACGTATGATGACGGCTGCAGCGCAAGCGTATTAGGTATCATCATTTTCGGGAGTGTGATCATATTTCTTCTGGTAGTTATGCAAATCAGTATATGCTGGATATGTTGCCGAAGAGACAATCGCCGTGACGGGGTTATCATTCGACCAATGGATCATATGCAAACAGGTAATACTCAATATTTATTCTGTTTATTTTTATTGTACGGATGTGTTGTATAATGGACAGTTGTTGCGCCGGGGTTATCATCCGACAAGTGCGCCAGATGCAACTGTTTTTTATTCTGTTTAGTGTTAAGTACATTTTTCTCTACTAGGTATCTTGTGTAAGGGAGTCTTTTGTTAATCACATCAAATCGGCCATTAAAATTAGATCTACACAAAAGATGATGTGTATTATTCTTTTTTTCTAAAATGTGTTTTTCGAATATCATTTAAGAAAGTTATTCATTGTGACTATATCATACTTCACGGAGTAATAAATTGCCTACAATAACAGTTACTACAGAAAATTTAACAAAAATTTACCTGTAGATAATGTCCAACTTTTGTAATATTTATATCACTGATAACATTGGCAGTCATTTGTTAAATTCCTTCAAACATGTACATATTACATACTAGTAAAACATTTTTATCAGGAAACAGAATATTACATCATAGCCAGAAAATCTTGTTTTAATCTGTAGAAGATTTCACGTAAGCAACCACCCTCAGATTGGCGGCCAGGGGAGGTTATTTGAAAAACATTCTGTATCAAATTAGTTGTCTTACACCAATACATTTTTCTTTTATGTTGTTACTTTCTATCACTTACGTTGTCCATATATTTCCTAGGTACAGTCCTATACACAAACAATGACCAAGTACAGTTTAACCAAACACAAATTCGAAGTCCAAATGTACACCAAGCATATAACCTACCACCGATTACACCTACACATAGATTTGACGGTCAACAGTGCACGGCTTCTGCGCAATCATCCAGTCCAGCAGTTGTACCAGTTGGTCCACTCACGACTAGTTTAACAGCCGAGTAGATATCTTCAATCGTACAACGGGCCATGAAAGAATATCTTCCTTTATTTTTGAAGGTTCATGTAAAATATCATATTAATTGTATCTGCAAATTAAGATGTTTTAATTTCAACATTATGAATAAACATTTTCAAACCTCTTGTTCCACAGACAATGGAGGGAAACTTTCTTTGTTGCATTGTATTTATTGAAAATAGATTTATTGTACTTTAAGTATTTGAGCCGTGCCATGGGAAAATCAACATAGTGGGTGTGCGACCAGCATGGATCCAGACCAGCCTGCGCATCCGCGCAGTCTGGTCAGGATCCATGCTGTTCGCTAACAGTTTCTCCAATTCCAATAGGCTTTAAAAGCGAACAGCATGGAGCCTGACCAGACTGCGCGGATGCGCAGGCTGGTCTGGATCCATGCTGGTCGCACACCCACTATGTTGGTTTTCCCATGGCACGGCTCATTTTACGACAAGGAATCTGTCGTATACGTTATTTTAAAAGCGCGGAATTTATGATTCGATATTAGACGTTATCGGATATAGTAATTTGATATATATAATATCTTTTGACATTTCTTGTATTCATCATAATGGTTCAGTGGATATATCTTTAACCTAACTGTGATTAGTTTTTAGTTTAAACATATTTATTCCCAAATAGTTAACATATACATTGATACATAGTCATACAGTGAATATTGTAACTTAGGAAAGGATAAGAATGGAAGACTAGTCTTCTGTGATTAGAAAAAAGTATTCAAACTTTTTTTTTTATCTTAGTTTATTGCAAACGAATGAATACATGGTTGTAGTACAAATATACACAATCATTGTTTTAACATAGATTATTTTAATCTTGAAAATACATCAAACTTGTTTAAAGTCTGGTTACATAAGTAATAATCATTATGAAGACATGTTTGAAGAAATAATCTATGTTATGCTAGAAGAAATATCTAAGATATGCTTATTCTCAGTAGCGTTGGTTTCATCTTGAAAAAACACACAACGTTTTAAGCTCTTAGTGAAGCAGTTAAAACCATACATATTCAAAGGTTAAAAGTTAAGTCCATTAATTTAAGTGTAACAACACTGATATATCGATGAAAATATTTGAACAAACTTGTCGTAAATTGACAATATATAGTACTCTTTGAGCTGAAATGATGAATTCGTACGCTGCAGATTACGAGGAGCATTTGAAAAATAGTGGGAACAATCCAGTATTTTAAGTGTGGCATATCAATGCGAAGATTATTAATTTTTCTGTCCAACTTACCGGAAATGGCACAGTTGCATGACAGTCATATGGAACAGTGTAAACAGCTTATCGCTGTTACGTATAAGCAGTTTTGTCATCTTTATCATTTAAGGTGGTTCACTGCCGGTGAATAATGATCAACAGGTAATTTTAATATCTAATGCACAAAATAATGTGGTAGTCAATTACTAAAAGTCAAATATTTTGATATATTTTTCACATTTTAGATTTGACATGGCTTTTCATAATAGAACCACAAACTGCTCATTTCTATAAACAATACTTCATGATTCTTTTATTTTATCACTGAATTTCTCACACCTGCACAGTGTAGTTCCTATTAAAAGGGTCCATAATGACTTGGATAAAAAACTCGATCAGCAATGCTTTTTGAAGGATTATTTCAAGGAAAAGATAACCCTTTATTGTCACTTTTGTTCAATTAATATTTCATAAAAATATTTTATATATTATTTGACATAAAGTTATAACTTGCATTTCCTATTCTATAAGCAACTTAAATATTTAACAAAATCTTTGTCACTTATTTGTATTAAATATAAATCAGAATATTTTTTATTATGTCGGTATAAATATACTTAAAGCATTAGAAGAATAACAATAAGAAGAGTACAACTATTTTAATGTTTTCAATTTTGTTATTTATTTAAAGTGGTAAGGTCTTTGGAGGTTGCAATCGTAGGATATCGCAGCTTTTCTATTACAATTCTTTTGTCACGCCTCGACATGAAACGATTTCTGAAAAGGTTTGCTTTTCTATCGAAGTAGTCTCGTAGATTTCTACATTCAATGCATTGCGGCAAACGTATTTAGCAAACCCTTCAGACAGAAAAGCAGTTTTTTCCGGAGTCGATGCATACAATCCATCTTTTCCAGGAAACCAAAATATTACTGTCTTTAGGTTGTATAAGCTTATCTTGTCGGGCGCGGAAGGAATAATGTATTTTTTGACAAGTCAGTTACTTGTTCTTTGCAACCATAGAGTCCACACACTAGATTTATTAATAACAAAATTCCGCTGGGATTATATAAACAGAGTTCCGGTTTCAAACTCTGAGTTACGTAGCGCAAATAGGTTAACCCATTTTATCATTTCCTTTACCAAATAAATATACCCTTATTAAAAGACAAACACATACATTTATTTATAAAACTAATTCAGATTTCTTTTCTATTTTACGGTGTTGTTAATATTTTTATATTCGCGTGGTATTCATATACATTTATATTTTTACTGAAATATATTATATTATATTTTTCTATTATTCATAATTTATAGTCTTTCGATTTCAAGTGTATTCAGTTCAAGTAGAAAATGGAAATTATATTTTCATTGCTTTTAAATAGTGAATTTTCAACTTAATGTCATTAATATATTAAATATTTCAAATTACGTTTAATGTTTTCTTTTAATACATTTACAAAACAATACTATTTTACCGAAAGTATACAAGAGCATTATTATTTTCTTCATTTCCTGCTCGCGGTTTTCAATTAAATGACCACCAAAGTTTGCAAATGATTCAATATTCTTAAATAAGCTGATGACTGAAAGATTTTGAATTTGGAATTTACTATCTATAGCTATTTCATGATAAAATATCTTTATGAGGTGCTACGAAGAGCTATTTTTAAAAACGGTTACAGCAAATTATATTGTAAACAAACAACTTTTTTTCCTCACTGAACAAAATGCATGTGTATATTCTTTATCAAAAATCCCTAAGTATCCGCATTCCAGTGCAGTCTAATCATCTTTAATTTGCTGTCGCTGTTTTTACAAATACCTTGAATAACGACGAAAATGTATTTATCAATTTCATTGGATGTACTTAGCGTTTGAAATTATATTTTCGTATTTTGTAAAACAGGTCTTCTCGTATTATTCAATGATTTTATAAAAGTAAATGTAATATTGATGATATCTTATCGCAGCTTTTACTACATCTATTCAAGGAACTGTTTAAAGGAAATAAAACGATAACAAATGGTAGGTTCGACTTATCTTAAATGCAACGAAAAGAAAAATGTGTAAGGAACCTTACAACAGTTGAAGGGAGAAATTAATGAGGAGTTGAATTTACTGTTATTAGTTTCTATAACATCAACGGTAAGCTACTTTTTAAAAACAATTATTATCAAATGTAACGTTCAACGTATTCAAAAGTTCGTAAGCAAATGGCTAATACATCAGGAAGATAATACATCAGTATTGTTGTGTTAAATCGCAGAAAAAAGTAATCAATTAACTATAAATGTTTTATACATTGTAAACAATATAATTTTACTCTTGCTTACAATTACGTCATAGAACAAATTATTTTACTTTTGGAAATAGAACATTTGTTTTACTTTTGATGATAACAAACTGCATATAATTAAAAAATAACATTTTATTCCTTCAGCCCAGTAATGTCTTATGGCATGAATTATGGCACGAGTTATGTCGAAAGTACTTATACTTGTCACGGCAGTGAAGTTCTTATCATCATTTTTGGAAGTATAATTGTTTTTCTCTTGATCGTTGTATTGATCTGTGTGTGCTGGATCTGCTGCAGAAGAGACACTCGTCGAGACGGGGTTATCATTCGACCAACAGATCACATGCAAGCAGGTATTGCAGTACTCATTTCATGTATTTCAGTAGTCTATTGAAATATAACAGTTTGTTTTACTGGAAACGGACTTTGATCTTTTATATTTTTCACAGCTACGGAACTGATTTGAACACGAAAGTATATGATTTAGCAATAAACGGATACTCATTCAAAAATATACATCAAATAAAGACTACGTAGATAAAAAAGTATTTTTATGACTAATAAATTCCGCTTTTCTGATTGGTCAGTAACTGGTCACATGATGATTCATAGCAAGTGGTGAAATTGGTCTTCAAAACATAAAAATGATGTAAAAACAATACAAAATTCTCAACGAATTGTTTTACTTTTCCCCCAATATTACATTGTTACTTTATGGCTATGCATGTGGCGATGCCAGTGGGCAAAGCGTTGCGGGGGTAAAACTGACATGATTTAGTAAATACATTTAAAAGACATTTAAAAGACATGAAACAAAAAGAAAATCTGCTTGGATTTATACGTAAAATCGACATTTCTTGCATACCAGACAGGAATTTCACGTGTTTTACCCAGTGCTTGAAAAACCCGTCTTACTGTTAGGCAACTGGCTGACAGCAATATTAAACATGCCATGTGTTTTTTTCCTTGTATACAATTCTTGTAAACGAAAATATCTATTTTTTACCTAATTACAATGTCTGTGAAAGAATGAGGGCAGGGGAGCGAGAAGCAACGTATGCTTTTAGCGCTTTTCAAATTTAGACCCAAAAGTCTTTATATGAAATATACTTAAGCCACTACAGTGTTAATAAAACACGAAAGACCTGACATCAGAACAACAGATACTGACTCAGTATATCAATGATTTCTATTACAAAATTTGCACAATTCTATGTTATTGAACTCACCATTACGTAGTTAGGGCTCTTGCTTTTAGAGGAAAATAAACAAGATGTAGATCTACAGTAACGTTTCGGCCGCGCGGAGTGATTTGTTTTCACAACTGAAATTTGTATATTTATTTTTTTCTACAAAAATATATATTCGGCGCTTTATTTAATAAACACTGATCTACATTCTAATCATACGCCGAACAATTGAGTTACATGTAATCTGCAAACGTTTACTCGCATCGTTGTCGTATGACGCTACTTGATGCCACGGACTTTTAACTCTTCGGTATACAATAGAAAATAATAATCTGCTTGTTTTTGCACAGTCGTATCTATAGGTATTTACTGTAGGACCTGATATATATGGTTATTTTATTGGCGCAGGTAGAACCGATTATGAATAGAAGGCAGCAAGACCAGCAACAGAGAGATAGCGATATCATGCACATGTGCATACAAAATGTGAATTAAATTTTTACAAGTATACGTAATATTCAGCGTACGCCAAATACTTTCAGGCAACCTTAACCTGGTCAGAACTTTAACGCTTACACAAAACTTATTTGTGAATATTTTTTCTTGTCTGATTTTTGTCGCTCGAGATGTTCTTTGAACCTACACGTATGCGGATTCGCCCAAGTGCAACATCACGACCTCTCTGTTACAAAGTATACAGCCAGACCTGTGTTAAGCAACCCACAAAGGAATGAACCCATGAGTTGCCAAAGGCAGGTGGCTGTCTAATTCATGATGCAAGGGCCAGCTTAAGATCGGTTGAGATCAAGGTAGAACATACAGATATTTCATGAGGTTCGCTATATCTATGTCGTTTTACGACGTCAGTACAAATATTCTTAACTATTCTTATTAGCATGCACAAACAACAAACACAAAGTAGATGGGAAATGGCCGCGACTTTATTTCATTGATATCATGGCATATAGCATGTTTAAATTTTAAGAAATGAATATGAACACAAGAACAATCACTAGCTAAATGGCATAGCAACTTACAGGCAACGCAAAGTGGCAGAAGCCTAATTTATAGACTGACCATGAAGAAACTGGCAAATGGCAGAGATTTCTCCATTCACAGCCGATGAGAAAGTGAGGCGAATTGCTCAGCACATTCCCGAAAGGTAATAGGAACTACAAGTAAGACTGGTAGCGAAGAAATCATGCAACAATTGCTTTTATATTTAGTTTCTAATAGAATTACCACTGTAATATTTTGCATATTTTAACGAAAAAGGGGGGTTGGATCGCGACAGTAATGTCAACGCAAAAATAATATCCAGGAAAGACTGCACTATTGATGTTAATAAAGAAGCAGGAAGCGCTACCAGATATAGCAGGTGGTCTTCTATTTATAATCAGACCAATGTGTTAGAGGTATGTAGCAAAGGATTTTGTTTTCCCGGTATTGCCATTATTATCAATATTAACCCTGCTAAACTAAGAAACAGCCATTACGAAGATATTGGTGAATGACCGACCATTTCTGATCAAGGTCCCCTCTAACAAAGGTTCGAAAGAATTACTTCGGACTCGAATGCCGGGGAGGATCGCGTGATAACGCGAAAGATTAAATACCATCTAAGCAAAAGACTGTTCTGATAAACGGACTAATGGTAGCATAAGTTGGGAGCCACAGACAAATAAAGAGCTGGTTTACAGGCGCTTCCAGTTAGCAGAGGGGGTCAAGTTAAACATACAAGACCCACATATGTTGTTAGAGGTATGAAGCAAAGTTGATCCACACAAAATTATAAAGATATGTACGGCCCTACTCGTACATATTAAAAAAAACCCTCCTCCCGAACGGCATAACACCAACTTGGCCCGGAGGAGTCACCCTGCTAAACTAAGTCACAGTCAGTGCAAGGATATGTATCAATGACCGACCATATTTTGGTACAAGGTCCCCTCTAACAGGGTTGCAGCCGGTTAAACCCTGCAACACCAATATAAGACATGGTCATTCGATGGCAAATATTTTCGGCAGATACTCCTGACCAAGCTAGACATGTGAGCGTTTTTGATTTTTGATACAGCCGTTGTATCGTAATGCCAAGGAAGGCTTTATCGAAATAGGTGTGGATCAATTATAAAAATATTTATGCTCACTTTAGAACGGACAATTTAAACTTTAACTGCAACAAGCAAAGTTAAAAATGTCTTCGCATCCAGTCCTACACTAGAAATGTTCGTTGCTTTAAGAAAGTCGCGACAGATATATTTGTAATCCGCGCACCAAAACCCTAAAAACTCCTATTGAGAAAAATACGGGAAAGCGTTGGATTACATTTAAAAGTAGTAAAATTGTTATTATATATGCATAAAATTAAATACAAGTAATAAAAGAAATAGAATAAAGAAAACACAAAATATCATAAAGTTGTTACAGCAATTGAATATCATTTTCACTTTAAACCTCGAAACTTAAAATGTTCACCTCTTTTAGAAGTTACCACGAAACATTAAAACGTTCGTTTCACTATTTCATTTAACTAAAATAGATAATGACTGCGACAGTTTATAGTAACATGAATAGGTGAGTGCAAGAGGCAGCCTTCTGAACACGCCCAGACCCTTGCGAATATCACGTTGACATGCCTGAGATTCCGTAAATGTATCAGTCTGGATCTGAAAAACAAACCTGACAGCAGAAATACGTCAAATTGATACTATACATATATCATTCTTAAAGGGGAAGGGTGGGAGGGAATTTTTCTATCGATGTTGTTCGGACGATTTCAGCTAGCAAACTGGTTCAAGGGCGTGGCAAATACATGCACGGACTTCTCGTATTTTTTTGCCGCCAAGTGTGTAGATAATAGATAAACGAAACAAACCGTATAACGGAATGCAAATAATGATGAATAATAGCCGACAAGTAATCTCTTTCAACATGACAACAAGTGAATATATATCACCAAAAAATAACACCATTTATTTCTACAAGAGAACATAAATGCATATATTTTTCCATACTGATTGTTAAAGTAATATATTTGGATTTTAATTTTTATGTTTTCTTCAAAAGCAGTTCATTTGAAATTTAAACTAAAGCTCACCGTATTCAATATACGGCACGGAGTAATGATGAGACATTGCACATAGATTTTTATCTTAATCGCCTACAAATACTACAAATAAATTAACACAATTTATCTATCATATTTTATAAGTCAAATTAATGGAGCAGTTATCACAGGATAGTATTCAAACTCACATTTATCTATTTATTTATTTATTGATCTTGTTTTAATTCCATATGACTACATGTATTAAGTTCACGGGCTTCATGTGTACAACAACAACAGCATGACTACATATATCCTTTTCTCAAACTATATATGTTTAACAACAACACAACTAAATGTTATCTTTTCTCGATCTATATGTGTACAACAACAATACTAAATTTGAAATGTTCTTAAACTATAATAATTATATGTTCAATAAAAACATGACTGCATGTATTGTTTTCGAACTATGTATGTACAACAACAATATGACTAAATGCATTATTTCTCAAGCTTTATATGTACAACAACATGACTACATGTTTATTATTTTCGAACTATATACATGTGTGTACAACAACATAACTACATGCATAACGTTCTCGAACTGTATATGTACCACGAAAACATAACTACATCTTTTCTCGAGCTACATATGTACAACAACATGGCTACATGTATTATGTTCTCGAACTATATATGTACAACAACAATATGACTACATATATTATGCATTCGACCTATATATGTACAACAACAACATGACTACATTTATTATGTTCTTGACCAATATACGTACAATAACAATATGACTGCATGTAATATGTTCTCGAACTATATATGTCAACAAAACATGACTACAATGTACATATATTATGATCTCGAACTATATACGTACAACAACAACATGACTACATATATTATGTTTTCGAACTAAATAAGTGCAACAACAACATGGCTACATGTTATATGTTCTCGAACTATATATGTACAACAACATGACTACATGTATTATGTGCTCGAACAATATATATACCGACAACAACATGACATCATGTGTCTTCTTCTCGAGCTATATATGTACAACAACATGACTACCTGTGTGATGTTCTCGAGCTATATATGAACAGCAGTCGTTGTTGTCATATTTGTTGTCTATTATTTACAGGAACAGTTCTCTGTATGACCAACGACCATTTGCAGTGCAATCGAAGTAGAAATCTTCACCAAGTACATTGCCAACATCAGCTGACATGTGTGCATGCTTGTGAGAGTCAACAGTGCACGGCTACCGCACCGTCGTCCAGTCAAATAGTTTTACATGAGTATCACAATAAAGCACCACAAAGTACTAGTTTAGCTGTGGAGTAGACATGTTTATTTGTGAATTGTGTTATGAAAACTTTTCTTTTTTATTATAAGATTATGCTTGTGAATTCATATAATTGCAAACCGCGACTTAAGTTCTTTTGTCATATCTAGAACATTACATATCCTTTCCGCAGCCATAACGTAATTAAACGTATTAGCGTCTAATGGCCCATTCACGCTTCCGTAGAATCAACATTTATTACACGAAATTCATTTTGAAAATATTTCTAAAATGTCTAGGTTTGCAGCTCTCAAATACGATCATATCTTACATACGAGGCATATACTGACAATTTCAGACAACATCAAAAAGGACCTTTTTAAGCGGTTTCATGAAGTTCCAAAAATATCAATGTACCCTTGCTCCGTTACGGACCCCTGTGGGATTTGTGTTTATCATGAGCTCAAATATATTTTCGTACATGAAAAGCTAACATGTCGTACTAAAGCAATTTCAATTCGTTAGAAAATGCTGAAAATTGACTCCCCATTACCAAAAAAAAAAAGAGAAAAAATGAAAAAAAGTCCAAAATGTCCACGCGCATACATTTAGAAGGGGTGACCCTTGCGCGTGACCCCTGACTATCGACGAATCAAAATACGGCTTTCGTTTTCAAGTTTAGCATTTCTACTTTCATTTTGTTTACTTCCGGAAATAGCTGAAGGTCGAGTGACGTCATTTTCTGTGTTGTCAAAAACGTACATATGCCTGGCGAGATTGCATAAATATGTGCAGGCTGTGCTAAGGATATTACATAATGGATCATTTATTTTGACAGTTGTTTCAATCGCAGTTGTATTACCAATGCAATAGATACTTATTTCTAAATGAAAACCGTTTTGGAGCGGAGAATGCAACCAACCAAAATAACAGCAGACCCGACTTGACTTAGTTTGTTCAAAAGAGATAATGAAACGTCAGACGTACCTTACGTCCCGTTGGACCGGATTAAAGGGATCTCTGTAATACATACGACCACTTTGTAGCACTTGAATTACTCTACATAACTATATAACTTTCACGGAATTGCACTCCTAGTAATAATGCTATTATGAGTCGCGTTCTAAAGATAATTTGATGGGAGCTATTGCACTTATCGTAATGAATATTAAATATATGCTAAGCTTACATCTGATTAGAAATATACACAGCGTTGCTTTTATCTATGACTATTATGTACAAAATACATTGACATGCATCGAGATAATATGTCTTAATTGAGGAAATTAACACTCTAAAACTGCCTGCTCATAAATAATACATAACAATTTATATTCACGCGTAGGTTTTCGGTCTAGGAAAACTGTGCTATTTCTTAGCGTGGCTTTCCTTATCGAAAATTCATGTTTGCTTTTTTCCACAATTCCCAACACCGAAACCCATTTATTCATGCATTTAATTTAGTATCTTATAATTTGAACATTTCTTTAATAATTATTTAATATATTGCTTGACATTTTAAGTAATTTTAAGTATATATTTGTCATTCCTTATGTCGATTCCGTTATGTATAGAAAAACAAATTGTATAGAAATTCCACTAGTTTTCAAACTGTTATCAAAACGTATGATTTCTACATATTTGCTGGACGTTCATACATACGTCAACGTAAAGCATTATGAAGTCACTCTGCCAAATTAATAGTATATAAATATCATTTGGCAGCGTGTGTGACATTGATATTGTCAACCCGAGGGCAGAATGTCACCCGAGGCGAAAGCCGAGTGGTGGCATTATGTTTCGTGGGTTGACAATGTCAATATCACACACGTTTCCGTATGATATCTATCTTATTATACCGAACAAAATTCAGTGCACAAAAAGTTTTCAAATGTTTTTAATTCATTTAATTCAACAGTTTCATTTTAAGCGCGGTAATCGCCTGTGTATACACATTAAACAGTGACGTAACTAATATATGTCACTACAAGGGAGGCAATCATATGGCTAAAAACTTGAAGCAGTTAATTGCCCTTATGACATTCAAAATATCAGCGCGTCACATGACCTGACAGTCACTTTTGCTTGGTCACGACGGTTTCTCGGCTACCGAAAGTTTATCGAGGGCTCAACTCAAAACTGGTCTATGTGCATTTTTGAAAAATGTTTAGGAGAAGTTAAAAAAATTTCCAAGCGAAGATCTAATTTGTTTAGGTATCATAAAGATATTATATCCATTTAACTATTACAAATGAACGAAAGCATTATTTTTTTTGTATTCTGATCACATGAAAAATGAATGTTTTGGCCTAAACATTCAAACAGAATACTTGCGCAATGAACTATGATAAAGATGACCATGTGAGTCAATGGAAAACATTTCTCTGTGATTTTAAAATGATCATTTATAAATACACTAATGCCCGTTATAACAACGTACATGCATTTCATATATCTGTGAAAAAAGTGCAAATGGAATACTTGTGCACTGAATTTCCAGCCAGGGTTGTCCATACACTAAACGTGAACTAGTTGTATGAGTGTTAAAATACGATTTTTGCAAATTCTTTCAAGTTGTTTTTGTTAATTCAAGGTCAAAATGAATATAGAGCTAGAAGTGCAGCATCTATTGAGGACAATAACAAATAAAATGAAATTTAAAGACAAACATTATTCAGGCCTTCAAAGCATGCAGTTTCAGTTTAAAGCATATTAAGATTGGGAGTTTATCAATAACGAATACCGGTAGATTTAAGAAATATCTGTTAAGATCAATGTAATAAGAAATTCATATAATATCCTCTTTTTGCCTTTTTTCACCACTTATTGTTACACAAGCTCTGAGTTGGAATGAAATTTGATGGGTATATTTATTGGCCCCGGAATTCAATATTTTAAAGTAAAATGGGGCTATTTTGCAACATTGCAGTCTGGATATTTTAGTTGCTTTCGTAACTTTGATTTAAAAGCTTTTGTGAAGTTTCTGTCTCAGTACTGTACATCATAAGTGCATCAACTACAGTGTAACCTCTCTGCAACAGACCTCCCTTTAGCAACATTCTCCTATAACAACACCGTTTAAATGACCCCGAAAGATATAAAATTTAGTCTATTATATTTTACCTCCCAATAAAATAACTTCTCCTTAGCAATTACTTTATATTATACTTTTATTACATCATCATACATTGCAGAACTATTGTGAGTTGTAATCTATATTGTCGGGCGGGGTTTTGCTACGGGTAATGCATTTATATATATGCAGGGTAATGTAGTATGAGCAGTGTACGTAACTAATGTTCATCATGCTATTGCAAGTTCTTAATCAGTGGCCAGCAATTACTACCTTACATTGTAGAACCCATGTAACATTCATTGTAGGTAGTAGGTTAGCAAATTACAGATTACGGAATTAAAAAACACACTGCTCTACCTATTTTCCTTTTTTTCAAGATAACTGTTATTTGCATGAATTAGAGATAAATTCAGCCCCTCCACGTCGATTAAAACGCATAATAGGTATTATAAAATCATAATACAGTGTAACCTCTCTTGAGCAACATTGGAGACAACAAAAATGCTAGCTGTATATAGAGAGGTTGTTGTTGTTTAGAGGTAAAATATAATAAAACATGTCATTTAAAGGTGTTGTTGTAGGGAGGTTGTCGCCCAAGGAGTGCCATTGTGGAGCGGATGCACTGTAGTTATCTTAAATAAAGAAAGATCAAGCTAATATTCAAAAAGCCTCCTTATAATATCTTACCTCAAGAATCTTCAGTGTCTGAGTTTTGAAATTCTTTTGATACTGTTTCTTGTTTACATTATTTTTTGTACATGTCAAAAGCAAACGAATTCTACAAACATGGAGATGTCATTCACTTTAATGACACTTATGTTACTGTATCTTTCAAATATTCTTTGTGTCTGTTGAAATTAAAAAACTAAATTAAAAGTTCTCAACTTGTTTAAATTTCTGAACCCTTTCGCTGCCAACAGAAAATTCAAAAAGATGCCAAAGTGACGTCGATGACGTCTAAAGACATAAAAGAATCCTGACGTCAGCGGTTACATTTATGCTAATTGATGCCTCTAATGAAATGTTTTACATTGGGTATATAATGAAGGGTTTTTGTTAGTAAATGAAACTTTCATAAATCTGATCATATAGAGGATGTCAAATATCTTCCACGAGTGGACACCAGATGCAATGATTTCATGAGTGGCTTAGCCACGAGTGAAGATGGAAGATACCATATCTTCAGTGAAAGATATTTTCATATGACATGTAAAACAAACAAATTTTCTTTTTATTATATGTTTTGACTAGCTTTATCCATATTATAGTTTCCAGTGAAATATATAGCTAATATTTTTCACTGTGAAAATACCAGATATATAGTGCACTCTAACATTTCGACAAATCCCTGAAAAACATTTAACGAAAGCTGCCAGGTAATTCTATATGTTTAGCAGTTAAAGAATAGTGAAAAATAAATACTGTGGCAATACATTGTACCTGTTTCTCGGGTCGTAGGTTCGTTCTTTGGTGAATCATATAACTGTCCGCTTCAACATACATAATAATATTATTTCTATCAGTCTTAATTAAGGAAAGACAGTTTTCTCTTTTGTGAAATATCCAGGTTAAATTGTGCAAGAACATAGAACTTTGAAAACACTTTATTATGATGTTACATAATGACAATTTACAGAAGACAGAACATGCGCGGATGTCGAGAGCTGTTGGATAACCCGTGAAACAAGATATTTACGCTCCGAAAAAAGCCATGTATAAATTTCGTGAGGATATTTGGCCTCATGGCAAATGAGGAAAGACCTGAAGACTTTTCGTATGCAGTGCATTGTAAGCTAATCGGATTTTACGTTCGATATAATTATGATAACAAATTTACAAATATTTTGATGTTTTTACGGGTTTACCGATATTTCGCCAGCATTTCAGTTACACTTTATCAGTACTCCCATGATCTTCAGCCAATCACCAGTGGGAAGCCTACGTCTCGCCTTTGATCCGAGCCCCTGAATATGAATAAAGAACTTCCCAGGCGAGCATAATATAAAGTTAATACATTTCATTGTTCTCGTCTTTAAAAAGCGGATATGGTATTATTTCTTTTTAATGTGTTTTATTACGATTTCTTTATATAAACCTGAAAAGGTAGAGCTTAAACGCTGTCATGTTACAATAAATAATAAACGAGTGAATTTTAGCCATGCTTTATATTACGTTATATAAACAAAACAAATCCTCGAATAGGTAACGTTATAATCGTTCAAATTTATAAAAACAAGTCTCAGAATTATTCCGACAAGAAACACTGACGACCTTGAATGCATTTCAGAAACGTTGTTATATCCCTTCAGAAACCACACGAAGTATTTCTCAATAAAGTAATTGAACACTTTTTTATTATCAGAATCTTTCACTGGTTAAAGGTGCGGATGGAAATGTGTAGATCATTGGTAACTGTTTGGGCGGTAACAAGGCTTTGCAGAGTCACTGCAAAACATTTACCAGAGAGCCATATATTTCAATCCACACCTTCAACTAGTGATAAATTCGTCTTCTTGCATATCGTATTCTTCAATTATTAGCGGAAATTAATAACAAAAAATGCTTTTATTTTAAGCACTATTTCATCATAGTAGTGCATGATCGAATTTACACATCCATTCATAAATTACAGCACGTGAATAATCTTACGCTCCGAAATGTAAGACGAGTTTTTCTAGCATCGACAAATGCCCTGGAAAATCCTTTCTTGCAATCCGGTGCGTGCGTTGTAGTCATTTTATCATGTTTTGTCGGCCAGTCGTATAACACCAAAACCAACGGTATGTATTTTATCGTTTCGGCGGAAACTACTTGTCTTTAAAGTGACGTTAACATGAAAATGATGTCATGATATGACAGTAAGATTGTGATGTTTTCATTTCTATAAGAACAATAGTATGTATTTCTGCTTGGAAAATAATTAGACCTACATCAAATGAACAGCATATGTGTTCAGTTCAGATCGGGCCAGATTGACCTTTGGCACACAACGTAGTAAACAGCATCGGAACAACTCCGTCCCTGGCACAGAAAAAGTTGAACCGACAGTCAGAAAAAGATTTTTAAAAACTACAATAGTATACGGGACATTTTCCAGATTATATATACCCTGAAACCACTCTCTCATAAAATGGCCTATCAGGAGTACAACATTACATCACTGATGATGTCATAGTATTGGAAATACAAGTGTGCAAATAGATTAATTTTGCTTTGAAAACAACAACTTTTCCAAAATTAGTTTGTATGTTTTATTACATAAGTGTTACAACTGGCTCTTTATTCAGCCTACAACAAGTATGATTTTCAACAAAAAAAAAACTAAACAGATTTTATAAATTTTATAATTTATTACATGGATGTTTAGTGTGGAACTACATATATTCTATATATCATTATACTTTGTTTGTTTGTTTTTGGTTTAACGCCAGTTTCCAACAGTATTTCAGTCATGTAACGGCGGGCAGTTAACCTAACCAGTGTTCCTGGATTCTGTATCAGTACTAACCTGTTCTCCGCAAGTAACTGCCAACTTCCCCACATGAATCATCAGAGGTGGAGGACAAACTTGGTTTTCTATACATTTACATCTGCTGTATTTATGGAATATGTTACAACCCATCTTAGAAATTATCATTAGTATATTATGGCGGCATATTTAACACATATTTCCTGTTTTACATAGACCATTTTGACAGCCTATTTCTTAACCTTTCAACACGAAAGTATTCTGTATGAAAAGTCATGGAGTTTTAAATGTATATACTGTTTCTTTTTATCCTTAGTGGCAGATATTCATTTTCAACAATGGAAGCATGAAGTTTTGCTAAAAAAGCAGACTTTATTTCCAAATAGAATATATTATTATTTGAAAAAGTTTGCTATTTTAAATGTGAAACTATTTTATGTGCTTCTGTTCGTATTGACTAGTTTCGTATTAACACAAAAATAGGTGCATTAGACAGACTATTATAAAATATACATATTGGTACAATGAATCATCCTCTATGAAAAGATATATTTTCAGCCTCTGCCTATGCCCAAGTTCTTTAAAAATTAAGAATTTGCAATAAAATCGTTTTTAGAAAAAAATGTCACATTGTCTAGTTTCGCGTTGAGCTCTTGAAATGGAATGTACAGGGGAGTATTTGAGAAAAGATGTATTCAGTGCTTGATATGATTTGCGGTAATGACATTACTACGTGCGCCGGTCGCCGCTATGCACTCTTATGCACTCACTTTATTTAGAATCATATTTCTGTAACAAATTTAATAGTTATTTTCTCAAAATATTCCTAAAGTCCGCTTAAAATGATAGTGAAAACCCCGTGAATTGATGTTAGCTTCCCAATGTTTACGGTTTAATGGGACAGCCCTCATATAGTGGCTTGTCTTCGTAAGAAGCTGTTACGCACAAATTTGGAAAACATAAGCAAAACAACCTGCATAAATACAAAATAATTTTATTATGTTTTCTTGGTAGACAGTTCTACAAAATGACATAGGGTCACCTTTATTAGTAACATATTCGTTTACGCAAACAAACGATTAACGTTGTAACCCGACGCTACTCTCCTTTCCGGTGCTACTTTTATGATTTCAACAGTCGTTTATATCTGGTGAAAATTCCACTGATTTTAAGTCTGCGGGATGGATCCAAGCTACTATCACCTGTGCATAATTTTACGATCAATGCACACTATAGACCAAAGATACATATGTACCTTATGCACTTATGGTAGTTTAATGTTTATGGGTAGTTTATGGTAGTACTAAAGTACTCTTCCGTTTGATATTTAAACTAAGTTTCCAGAATATCGCCAAAATGCCATCTAATAACCAAAGGCGATGTACGATGTCAATGTACGTCTTCGTAGATGATAACGATACCTCTGGCTCTTCGACAGTTTAGTTCGTAATTGTCAGGGACCACCAATTCAAAAAAAAAAAATATACTGGGAACTAACTGAAAATAAGGTAAGTGTAAACATTATGTGTCCGTTCTGATTAGTCTTTCATGTAAACAAACTCCAGAAGT
>NW_026463356.1:0-68604 GCF_021730395.1 Mercenaria mercenaria
CACACTGTTTGCTAACGGTTTTTCTAAATGCAATATGACAGTGACGGCGCTCCTTGCAAATGTATGTAATTAACTACTTAATAAATTCGAAATTAAGGTAACGTTTTGGTAATAGTATGCCAATTCACCGTTTGTTTTTGCATAGAACATAGAAATACTGACGTAGGTGGCTTCATCAGCATTTTTTGCACATGACCGGATGCATTCTCCTTTATTTTTTTATATCTCCCGGTGTATGTTTGAGAGACCAAGGCTGACACCGTCTTGAAAAGGTCAGTGCCAAAACATCACCAGTTTATAGTACAGCCCATGTTACTCTCCTCAAATCTCAAAGCTCTGCTTAAGCAGAAAAATAAATTATGGCCATATTGTTACAAAACTGATTCAAAGTACAGGGAAGACTCTTATCAATGTCACATGGTACTTATGGACTTACGATGTAAAGGCTACTCAAATTTATAAGAAGATATTTGAAAGGTATATAAGACTACGCCGTGATACATCGTCTATAATATGTCTTTCAAGATTGTTGTATCAAAAATATGGACTTCTGAATCAAAGCCGAGTATGTTTTTTTGTTGGGCGGTACACTATGTGCCAAATGATTTTTATATTTGTTTTAAAACAATTCAACAAGAGTCTTTAAGTACACTGTAGCACATTTAGTAAATCGTCCTTGCCTAGACTCAGTTGTCATTTTTCCCGATCCTTTGGGATCATAAAGTACATCTATTGTTCGTTCTTTTCATGATAGTCTTCCATTTAAACTGGCGCTGGGGCTAGAGTTTTTCCTTGCCTTTTCCCTTGCCTCTCATGCACGGAGAGTCATTTTATTTTGTTTGGTTGTCTTCAACGCTTTCAAAGGATTTTGCGATAGATTAATTTAAAGGCTGATATGTTGCTATGATGCTTTTCTCCTAAATCCTACATATAATGGACGGAGGTAGTTAAACTGTGTCTTGCAGTTTTCTTAGTTATGCCCTTAAAAGTTAGGTTTTTGGTGCTCTGGCTACAGAAAAGTTGTTGAGTACATAGGTGTAATTATACGTTAGATTTACCTTAATTTTATGTTTTACTTTATTAATCATTCTGTTATTTTTACGCTAATGTTAGAGCCTTTCTCAGCGGGGATTATTTACATTGTGTTGTCTAACTTGTTGAAAATACGGTAAGTGTGAGGTTGGCATGCCCTAAACGCGTTTAATTGTGGTGCATAAGTGTCTGCACTTACCTTGTAGTGTGACTGTTATTAAGGAACGTAGCATTCCCTTTATATATTCATCCTTTCTTCTTTCCTCTTCAAATTCCTCCATCACCCACCCCACCATTTTACCACTTCCCCACCCTCTATCTATATTTCACATAAAGTAATATGTACTTGTTATATGTTTGAAGCAACCCGTCTGCAATATTTTCCATTGCAGCTTCTTTTTGTTGTGGGACTACTTTGCTAATGCATGGCTCTAAGACTGTGTTTTAGGTGCTCTGTGCTTCCGAGAAATCTACCCTTACCTATAATTTTTTAGCAATTACAAAAATAATAAAAAAGGTGGCATTATAAATTTTAGTAGCTTTATGCAATTTACAGTGAACTTCCATAACTGTCCAGTCGTGTATTATTTTAAAGCGAAATTGAACATACTGTTTTACTGACTGCAATAAAACTCAGGCGTGGTAAAATTCGTACCTGTTTAATTTCTTAGAATGCTAAAACATTGCATTTAGCAATCTGCATTACCCATGCTTTGTCTTAGGATGCTGTTTGCAGGAGTAAACTGCCTTTCTGCTTTTTTATCTTTGATATTTATTTTGTTTACAAAATACTTTTACTTGGATAGAGTCTTGATTAGTTTAATTGATTGATACGCACGTGTTACAATTCCGCTAGATATAGTCTTCTGTATTTGCGGGAAACGTAATTACAATTGCTGGTATGAATATAGAATGGTCACAATCAGTCATTGTATATGAATTTAGAAAGTAGTTTCTCTAAAAATGACGGAAGAAGCACCTGACAATTAAACAACAATAACTACTTTAATATATTTTACACTGGATTTTTAAAGCAAAACATGTATTACTAAGTACAATTTATCTATTAACCTTTAACCGTATTATAAAATAGCAATTGCATAAGAGTAAGGTTTTCTTTTGGTCATATTATCTATAGTGCGCAGTTATTTTTGTGTTTTTGATGTTTTTTTGAAGTTGTTGTTTGTTGTTGTTGTTCTTTTTTTTGTTTTTTGTTTTTTTGTTGTTTTTTTTTTGGCTTTATTTCGGACTACTTTACATGTTACACTGAATAGTCACTGCCTTCTTGGTGTAAACAATCGTATTAAAAATATGTGAGTAATGTGTCTTTTTATTACATTAGTATTTATAGAAACTGTAAAGTCAAGTATTCCTCATACACAGAAACTTTTGTCTAAATTTCAAACGATCATGTTTTTGCGCCAGGGATATATTAGTAATGACACAAATAAAATATAGTGCGTGTTATTGTACAGGTATAGAGTAGGTGTTTGTTTTGTTTCGTTGTAAGATCAAAATTTATTTTCATCATGAGAACAACAGATGTAGTATTGTCACGTTGCATATTAGCTGGTACAAACTAATGTAAAAAAAGACAAATATCAAACAAGACTTGAACAAAGTGGGTAAAAATATCACCCATTTTGTTCAAGTAACCAGTGAAAATAATTTTGGACAATGAAAATATCTGTCATTTGTTTATTTATTTATTTATTTATTTATTCAAGTATTTACATGCATTTATTGGAGTCCTAACATTATTTATTCGAGAATTAAGTATGTCAAATTAAATAAATGTTTCGGAGAAAATAAGAAATTTTAACTTTCAGCCAAAAACTAAATGCAAACATGCGACTTCCTAAAATTACGAAAATCTGTCTTTGAATTTCGTGTAACTTCCTATATTACAGCTGAGGAGAAACATAAATGTGAATGAGTATATTTTAGGTTCTTTGGGTTTCTGAACTCCATTTAATTCTCTTTTATAATACTGTTTCTAGGTACTAGGTTCACTAGGTGGCACGAACGGACGGGAGGATTGGGTATGGGTGAGGGACCATGCAAAGTCTTACGAATAGACTGCGTTTTATATTTCAGAAGGATCCTTAAATAGATTTACTTTAAATGCAACTTTTGCAAAAGGCAAGTTTTATTGCATTTTGATATGACTTCTTTGTTCCTTAAAAAATTGAGAAGCAATCAGCTAGGTCACATGTTGTTTTCCAAAGCTATGTTATAATTCGCTTGTTTGTCTGTGTGCATTCATAAATTATAATGATACCACTAACCTGGAAATGTCATTACATTCTACTTAGTACGTTGTTTAGGGAAAATATAATATTATAGATAAAGTTATTCTGTACATTTGGATCAATATTTCTCTACATTAAACCCTGAATTTTCAAAACTTTAGAATAAACTAAGAAAATTCGGTAAATGAAAAAGATAGAATCGTGTGCTTATAGTTAAAGTTGGGACCTCAGGTGAGGTTTAGTAAAGAAAAATTGTGGGAAAATCAAAATTTTGATGGCTTTTTCGCGAACATAGATTTTACTACAATCTAGATTTAACTGAAATTCAGGCAGGCGTAAATACACGATGGTCGATATAATTATGAAATAAAATATATTAATGTTTGTTTCTGAAATATTTACCCACGACGAAAGAGATCCACGCATTTCAACCTGACTTTATGACATCATTCAAAACTATTATTATATGCCATTAATTCATGACATGAATATATTTTCCGTATGACGAGTGCAATCTTCACACTGCGTTGTCAGAATTAATTAATGTCATTACGCTATTCCATACGGTCTATCAAGCGGACAGAATCATGTGAATAGCGGTTGTAAGAGCACAGTACGACACAGCTCAACCGAAAGAAAGCAGCTGGTTTCTTAAGACAAAAATCCATACTCGCATTTTATAATGACACTCAAATAACTTATCATCAAGGCTAAAATGTGAGGGAGATGTGATTTGATATAACTACTAATTTTTAATCAAACATTTTTCTCGCATTCACTTATTTTGATTACTAGCTTGTCATTAGTTTTCTTTTCATTAGTTTTAGAGAAATATGGGCTGTCGTGTATTGACTGACAGATTGCTTTTTTTTCTTCTTTCAAGGACGGTAAAATAATAGAGTTGATAAATATTTACATTGACTATACTGTACAATAGCTCAACGAATCCGAAATCACATGTTGGTAGGCCATCTTATATAACACACATGGTGTGAGACCAACTTCTAACAAAGGAGCAGCCTGCTTTTATGACACCACACATTTTACTCATCATTGCCAATGACATTGGCTTTTCTGATGTCGGCTATAATGGGTCCCGTATAAAGACACCAAATATAGATAGACTTGCTCTGTCCGGTGTGAGACTTGAGAACTACTATGTTCAACCTATTTGTACAGCGACAAGAGGACAGCTGCCTACTGGACGATATCAGGTAGAGAGTTTCTGTTAACATGAAATATACATTTGTGGTCTATACTGGTACTGTTTCCATTTATTGTGAAGCTTCAAAATTATGCAATGAAATCATAGCCTGTCACTTGTTTTTCTTGCAGAATGTTAGTATATTTGCACCTGCTGACTATATGGGCGATTTCTCCATAAACAATATTTCTAATGTAGAAGACGCTACGATTCAAGAAGCTTCCCTTATTCTTTAGCATGCAAGGTTTAAAGTTGCCATATATGGGACTCTGATCAGGAAATTATAAATTTATTACTCTCCTTTTGAACTTTTCAGTGCCAAAAGATAAATCGGCATACATCCAAAATATTGGGGAGCAAACATGACTGACGGAAAAAGTGCAAAATCTTATAAAAACTGTAAACTCAAGGAGTTCTTATAGACATTATTGTTGTGCATGTAACACGGAAACAAACAAATTTTCTTTTTACTGTATATAATGTCATTAGTCTTAATTAAATTACATATCTATTTATTCGCGCAATGTCACACGATTTTATGCAGTTTCCATGTTTCTGTTACATTTGATTATGATTGAGTGTATTTTTTCTTATCTTTATGTTCATGTTGGTATATTGAAATATTTTTACATATAATTTCCTATCTCTTATAATTCGTATTCTTTAGTGTACCATTGAAAAATTAAAAAATATTTTCAGTGTTTTGTAACAGCGAAAATATTGATTTTTTTTCATTGATGTACTCAGGTGTTTCACTTAAAAACATTAAATAACCACTGTTTACTCCCTTCAGCACATCTGTTTTGAAATTTACTAGTATATCTTGCAAAATTCTAATGTAGATAAGCTTTACCTTTGACCACTTTCGTAGTATTCACATTCAAAATATTTTTGAGTTAAACTAAATTTCACCTATAAAGTATGAATTATCGCTTTGACAAAAAACAACTCTGGAATGATTGCTACTTTGTAGAATGAAATAAATTTTGGCAACATTTCATTCCAAACTTCTGGATCAAATTCAATCCTTTCAACAGAATTTTCCTTCAAAGTCCATACAAAAACGTCACACCATTTCCTGCCCGTTAATGCTATTTGTCCCTGTATCTGGTAATATTGTTAATGTTTCCTTTTTTAACTTTACTTTGTCATCTATAAATTGGGGGTTCTGATGCCAAACTGAACTAAGCCTCACTTTTGTGATTTTGAGAAAATCCATTTTAAAGTTTTTTTGAATTCCCCATACAATATGATTACATCTAGGCAAAATGACATATCCATGGTAAGCACTGATGAAACAACAGTTCTTTATGCGAACTTTCATAGGATTATTACTAACTTTTTAAAAACAAAATAAGATTTTTTTTGTGATAGTTCACTCTGGCATTTGCACCTAAATTCAGTTTGTGAAAATGCGCCAAAGAGACTTTCCCCAAACATTGATGTTTTAAGAAAACAATACTGCATCAGAAAACGATTCAAGTAGCAAGAAACTAAACATAGAACTCATCAACATTATCAGCATGATCAGACAACATTGCCAAGTGTCACTCATAGGAATTTCAGTACATGAAAATATATGTATATCAAGCCTACTCTGAAATATTTGCTGTGTTTGGACCAAAGTCTGCACACTTAGTTTTCACAACATATCTAGAAAGAAATGTTGCCATAAAGTATCAGACAGTTGTTCAAGTCACAAGTCCAGGTGCTGTGACAAGCTGACTAGACGTAACATTCGTCGTCGTCATCAGACACATCACTGTCCCAGATGTCACGCAAGGGAACTTCGTTTTACATATCAAGCATCCTTTGAGACCTAAACTGTTTATTGCAATACAAAAGCACACTTTCAAAGTCCGAAACAAACTCTATATTCTTAAAGTTTTCATAAAACAACTTCCACACAGGTAACCGTTTCTACTTTGGTGAAAACTTCAACACTATGATTACTTCCATGCAGCATCTTAGTGCATTCATCTGGAGATAAAAAAAATGTACTGCGTTGTATATTAAGTTCTTTAATATTTACATTATGAGGTAATTCTAAAATGTTAGATTTGTTCATGCCTAATTTTAACTTGCAAATTTCGCCATTTCAAGTTTCACCAAGGATGGGTGTTTTAACAAATGACTCAGCTCAGTTGAGTCTAAAAAGTTTCAACTGCTTACATCCAAGAATCTTAAATTTGTCATAGATTTAACAAAACTTTAACTTTGAACCAACAGATTTTGGCTTAAATCAGGATTAGTGAGAATTTCACATAGAGACAGTTGAGACTGAACATGCAAATTTACAGCAAAAGGATTTCCAGATGCATCATACAGTTGTCCCTTAATTCTTTTGAAGCTTAAACATACAAAATGTTGAGCATGATGTCCGGACAAATATGCCATGCTTTCACAGTTATACAGCATCTCCGGACATTTTTCCATAACTGATTGTCATGTGAAAGCGTATACATTTTTTTGCATGTGGCAGCAACCTTTAAAAGTTCCTTTGTTGTTAGTTGATGGAGATTTTAAGAATCACCTCCTCTGGTAAATATGTAAGGTATACTTCAAAGAAAAACAAAGTGTCACTCTAGCTCATATTCTATGTTATTTCCGCATAAATCATCTAACTTCAGTAAGTGGTCGACTGTCAATGAAGATATTTCAGGTATTTTGCCTTCTCTTGGCTTGTCCTTTGGATAAAGAAGTGCTTGATTGTTTGCTTTGTCTTCTTGACTGTGACGCCTTGTTTTAAAGCTCACTTCTCTAAAATGCTCTTGTCCATGACTGTACTTGAACTGCATTTTGTATGGGTTTGCCTTTTGAAACATAATGTGTTTGATCTTCAGCCATTGAACCTTATCATTGTTTTCTGTCTTCTACCGGTTTATAATGGAGTTTTCTAAATTTGCTATAGAGTAGAAGTCTTCACTACTCATTTGGATAACTTTGAATGGGTGTTTCTTGTGTGCTGTCTCAACAACCTCAAATCATTTATCAGTGATGTAGATTACTGGAATATACTTCAAAGAACGTTCGATATCTCCGAAATCACTGTCGCACGGCAGGTAAGAATGTCCGCTTAAAAGAAACTTTTGATCAATTGTTTCAAGTGATGCTATAGCTAGCAGATGTATCCATACTGTGCAGACTTTTATGTTACGATTCTGTCCCCCGCATGAGTCAAACCATACGGTGAGATTCTTAACAGGGTTCTCGTTTTCGATAATAATTTTTGTAACAAAGTATTTTAAGCATGATGAGACCTCTTGAGCTTCACGCGAAGCAATGCCTTTGTGCCACATGAACATATAAGCATTTTCTTCCACATCTTGATATACATGAATACCAAGATTATATACCCACAACTGCTTTTCCTATTTTCGGAGTAGGTAACGTTTTCTGTAGGCCAAATGTTATGGTAACCTTGTTTCGATCAGATTTCACCTCTTCTTTGTTTGTTGTTGATGTCTGTCTAGCTGTCTGACTCTTGTAATTGCTTCATCTGTTCAGTTTCACTTTCTTTTCTCTTTTCGAGGTCATTTGTCTTCATTGCAATGTTACTGGCGTCACAGGTCTTACATGAGTCGTTTTCAGCTGTTTTAAAGAAATAATTGATATTGTCATAGAAAATTTTCTCATAAAATGATTGGCTTACTGGTTTATTTTCTAAGCACCTTTCTTTGTAGAGATTATACATTCTGTTTAGGTTCAATCAGATCAGGAGAAAGACATTCTCTCTTAGTATCATTTCTGCAGCAATGTGACCTGTGTCTTGGAAAACTATTTATGTGGGATTTCACAAAATATGTTGCTTCTTCTTTGATTTTGTTACTTGGCTCATGTTCACATCATAGATCCTTTAGATTGCCACTTTTCATCTTTTCTAATGCTCTGTGTATCCTGGCACTGTCCACACACAGAGTGTTCATGAACATTCTTTGCAGACTCTTCTTCTATTACCATCTGAATTTGGAGGATAGTAATATCGTGATTTCTGTCTTCTAGAATTGATTGGATGTTTGTCCGTGTATCTTCTGTCGACATCATGGACTTTCTGACAAGAGGGATGATTTTAATTTTAGTATTGTAAATTTTCCTTATTTGGATGGGGATGTACCTCAAGCTACATCTTATGGGGTATATATTTCTCAATAAATTCGGTTTGCCAGAGCGTGTAGTCATGTCAAGGATTTCAATGAACGTAATCAATATATTACAAGTAAAATTTCTTCTGCATGGCTACCGTTATTACTAATTGCGTAAATATTTTGCTAAATTTTACTATCCTGCTATTACAAATTGCGTAAATATTTTGCTAAATTTTACTATCGTAATTCTGATTTGGTTTTAAAATTCAATAGTAATTTAAAGACAGGTATATCAAAACTCGTTTTTATGGGAATGTGGTTTACAAACTTGGTAAGATTTTGGGTCATGGCAATTTTTCAATTGTATTTAGTAAAGTCATTAAACGTTTTATGAAAAGAGGTTATGACCCAACTGTTTTGAGACACACCGCATGTTTGTTTTTCAGCCCTTTTACAGTTGGACGCTACGCTTTCCTCTTTGATTGTGTCTGACGGAACGGGTGGAGGACTCTATGATTAGTAGTTCTTTAATTCCACCAGGACTGAGCTATTTTGATTTCCGTCTTCTGGACTGTTTCGTCGGGCCCTTAAGGGTGTTTCCTTGTTGCTCTGTCTTCTGCAAAAAACATGCGTTTTAGGTTCTTAAGGATTGTATTTTTATATATATATACAAGAGCATTTTTGTGTTTTACATCACATGCCTTCTGTTGCCTTTGCGTATGTTAGGATTTCACCTGGCGGGGATAACTTTAATTACACTGTCCTGTGACTCTGGAACATGGTGGGGGTTAGGTGCACCATAAACCGGTTTAAGCTCCCCAGTGGTGGTTTTTCCACTGACCGTTCCAAGGCGGTGCCCCACTGTGTTCCTTTATTTGTTTGTTTTGTCCTTGTGTGTTTGCTGTGTGTGTGTGTGTGTGTGTGTGTGTGTGTGTGTGTGTGTGTGTGTTGATCGTGTGCGCGTTTAGGGAGGCTGCGTTTTTCGAACATGGCTTTCCCTGTTCGATATCCTTCTTTGTTTTCATATCATCGAAATGCTCTAAAGTACCGAAAATGAGGTCTCATTTTGAATTAACGCTTATAACATTACCTAGGGACAAGAAACAATTCCAACATGTTTTTTTAAATAAAGACCTCTCTGAATAGATCTGCATTAATTCCAATATTCTAGAAATTATCTATAGAAGATACTTTACTTAACTGATACCAAAGTGTAAAGCTCTAAATATAATCAGTAAGAAAGCTTTGCCCTAAATATGAAAATACAATATAAACAGAAAATAAATTTCTGTCAGAGTTTCGGTACTTCCAAAAAATGTTTTTTGTTTACAACATAAAATCTTAATTTACCTGTACATTATTTGGAAAGGAAGTTACTGGAAGTTTCGATAAGGTTCTATATATGGAACAGAAAGTAACTACCAAAACATTCTTTTTATTTTAGGCAAATAAATACTAGAAATAAAATAGGGAAATTCCAAAGATAATTAGAGCAAGTACATTATGTAGGTTGGCATAAACAAATGAAAAAATGTTAATAAATTCCGATAAACATAATACACAGCCATGAGTGCAAATAAGTGATTTCAATAAAATGTGACCCTTTTTGGTTCATGTTGCCAGTGAAAATATTTTGCAAAACGGAAATACCAGACATATTACAATGTTACGTTTTAAAAATATATATATGTAAGACTTAATCAGCATTTATTTAGTTCTTAACAGTTTCTGTCCAAGGATTATATTAAAGGCTTGCAATACATTTTGATATGAAACCGATCATTAAAGCCACATGTTCTTTTACGAATTATGTCAAAACATCTTTTTATTTAGCTATTCAATTAGATTAAATCTTTGTATGTTCCAGAGGGATAGAGAGAGAATAGTTAGAGAATAAAATAACCAGATACAAAAGGCTCACTTTGCAATGTGCTTTTTATTTAAACAATTCCCATATTCAAAAGAGAATATTACGGAAGTATCTTTTTGTACTGAATTTATTATATGACTTGAATAACAGAATACAATGCGACGCTCTGCCAAGCGTACTTTATCATTTTTCTTCAACGAGTTTAATAAATTCCATGTGGAAAGACACACATGTAATATTCTTTTTCTCACACGTAAGCTTTTCCAATTTCTTATTTCTTTACCTATTATACACCATGTCAATTCCACCAACATCTCCTATACACAAAACGACGCCAACGCCAAAGCTTTATTACACTAGTGTACTACCAAATTCATGTAATGGCTTAATTTTAGACCCACGATGTCAAACATGTGATAAAATATAATAATAGAAACAATACGAGATTTACTTACTTACGTTTACTTAATACGTGCTTGCCTACCAAAGTCTTGTCTTCTGTACTTTTTATTATATCGAACTATGGAAAGAAAAAAATAGTTTAAATTTGCCAGACTGGATTGGTATGTCTTAGAATACAATGTTCTCGTTTGATTCTCATCTAATCATTTGTTTCTGGAAAACGTACTTTCCTTTCAACAATTGTCTAGAAACATTGGCCACCGTCTACTAACCAAGAGACTGTTCTTTTCTTATTTCAAGGTTGGGTAAGATAAAACTATTAATATCATAACGGTTGTGATAATTGAATTGTCAGTATTGACAATTACCGTACTGTACAATGGCATACCGGATACAAAGTTACATGTTGACAGACTAGTGTACATAGAACACATGATGCGAGACCTATTTAGCACGAAACAGCAGCCCGATAATGTAACAAGACCACACATTTTACTCATCGTTGCCGATGATCTTGGCTTTAATGATGTCGGTTACCATGGGTCCCGTATAAAGACACCAAACATAGACAGACTTGCACGGTCAGGTGTGAGACTAGAGAATTACTATGTTCAGCCTCTTTGTACTCCAACAAGAGGACAGCTGCTTACAGGAAGATACCAGGTAACGTGTTTCTGTTAATATCTAATACTGTTTTCATTTAAAATGAAACTTCAAAATTCTTCAATGAAATCATTACGTATAACTTGTTTTTCTGCACTTTGTTTATGTATCTGTGTATCTAATATCAATAGAAACCCACATGACATGAGCGACGTCTACTGAAGAATATTACTATTATCTTAGATGATATTACAGGATACAGAACATCCGATTCGTGAAGTTTCCTTTGTTCTTTTCTTGTCAGGTTTAAGGTAACATTTCACGGGACTCTGATCCATAAATTATAAATTTCAGTTAAAGAAACGTGGGGTCGAACTCAGATCACCAGATTTTCTTGTCCAGCGACTAACACCTGGGTCAGTGTGTCCGCTGTAGCACGTTTCAAATGGTAATTGCATATGTAATATGTGTGAAGTATTAAATACAGGTGTGATACAACAATGGACATGCCCGAAACGTTATTAAACATGAAAAGAATATTCATCGTGTTTATTGTGCATGTACATGGCGTACATGTATGTAAATAATATAAATAACCTCTTACGAATAAGCTATTGTTTTGTTTGTAAGAGGTTATGAAATGTGTAGCATCGCCTTAAACTGTATTCTATTACATGTGTATACATAAATGTTAAACAGAATCCGTGATCATAAAAGATCAGATAATATAACAGCACTTAGTCTCACGAACGGGGAAACTACCTTTACGCTGTTTAACAGTTAATTACAGCTAAAAAGAGATACATTGGGCGCAAAGAAATATGCAGAATAAAAACAGAATTGGTTTGGTTGAGTCTGTTTATAAGAAGTAATGAACAATATAACACCGCTAAAGCCTGGAAACATTGACCAGATCTTAATTTGAACGTCTTATGTGTGGCCATTCACTGTTTGTGTTTTTATTTGCTTAGACAATATATAGAAAGTATTTAATTTAAACGATTATGAAGTATTTTCAAATTTTATTATCGTTGTAATAGAATGTGATAATAGTAACACGATAATAGTATAATAATAATTGAAGAAATATATGAATTTTCAAAGATTCACACAGGACTTCAGTGGTTGTTGTGGCCTACAACTCCTTTTGGTTTGACTCTGGACAACCCTACAATTGCCGATAAGCTAAAGGAGGTTGGCTATGCTACACATATGGTAGGAAAGTGGCACTTGGGGTTCTACAAAAAGGAGTATTTACCAACATATAGAGGCTTCGACAGTTTCTTTGGTGCGTTTATGAAATTTAGATTACATACGAACTATAAAGAAAACCTCAAACATCAAAATAATCAGTCTTAAGACAATTAGTTACTTCAGTTGCGCTCTTGAAGTTGTTTGCAAAACATGTTGCGGTATTCTGTCATGTACAAGCTGAAAAAAATAGTTGTGATTCATGTTATTACATGTCACATATATTAAAGAAATACGCTTTAAAGAGTTTCAGTCATTTAATATCGATACACTATGTTTAATCCTTTACAAATTTTCACATATATTAATGAAATACGCTTTAAAGAGTTTCAGTCATTCAATATCGATACACTATGTTTAGTCCTTTATAAAAATCTTATTGTTCCCATAGTTATCTTAAGAACGAACTTTGAAAAGCGAATTTAAGATTTGTATTTCAACAAGATAGCAGTGACAAATGTCGTAGCTATTTTGCCAAACGTTGTGACGTCATTGACGCTGTAACTACATACCAGAGACAGAAAATGCACCAGTGTTAATATGTATATAAACTTATTAATAGCCGCCAATTGGAACCGAAAACTGTGTGTTATTTCTATTAGGAGTATAATGCCAGATACAGGAGAGGCTCCTTCTCCTGATTCTTGAGCGTGCCAGGGATAAAGCACGAATACACTGGATTCTTGTTTCAATTTTAGTAATTTTAGTTGGATGAGTGGGGAGTCCGACTTACAATCCCTGGTTTCGTGGTCACATAGTGTTTCACAACTGGACCAAGTCTGCTCTGAATACATTTATTTATTATATCTATCATATATATCTTGTTTAATTTGTTTAATTACATGTATATTACCGATTTGATAAGTTTATAACAAGTATACATCCTTTGAATTTTTACCGATTTTAATTAGACTCATGACTATACAACATTGCCGCGCGCTCGCCTGTTACACCTACTTATGAGTATTTTAAATGCAAGCTCTAAGTTTATGTGAATATAAGTAACAAAAATTTAATATGAAATTCAATATTATCTGCCGTTATCAAAGGTTACAAAATTATTTTCTTTTAACATATTCCTGTCTAGACATTTCATCTGCATATCATGGATAATTAGCGGTCAATATTTAGAGACGTATAAGTGATCATTCACAAATGGCACAAATAAAAATAATTTTTGGTAATTATCTAAGCACCTGTGTAACACCAGTTTAAAGGAGCAATGAAGTAACTGTATGGCTAAAATCTTTGTGATAAATGATTTTATTTAAATTTTAAGGTAAATATTCGGTTTTATATATGATGTGTGAAATGATGCACATAATATTATGTTTAATGATGAGCTTAAATATCGGCCCTGCAATTTTTATGAGGCTAAAAATATTTCTAATGTCATAAAAAAGTTATGTATTTGACAACCATTTCACAATAAGATAAATTCATTCCGCAGATAAAAACACTTCATGATAGATTTTAAATAGTTTTCATAGGCTAAAATTGTAGGAACTATCTCTTCTTCTTCTTATTCTGTCGTTCGCGACTACACTATCAGACCAGTAGCCTCGATGAAACTTGTGGTTTGCCGCAGATCCTCAGTGCCTCCATACAGTTTCTGGTGGATTGAGGTATCTATCGGCCGATTCGCAGCTCGCTCCTGATCATGCCCATGCCTTTTACATCTCTAAAATATATGCTCCGCAGTCTGATCTTCTTCACCACATGGACAAATTGGCGATGGTGCCAGTCTGTATTTCTTGTACTTGGAGCATTGAAATTGTTGTGCCCTGAGTGGAGCCTGACCATCATCACTTGTTCAGACCGATCAAGGAGATGAAAAGCATCTTCCTCCATCCTTGGTTTAGTTAGTGCCTTGATGATGGTGACTTTCTCCTTGTAACTCACAGATTCTGTTGGTTGTTCTGACTGAGCTCCTAGCTTAACCAGTTTGTCTGCCTCTTCATTGCCTGCAAGTCCACAATGGGATGGAATCCGCTGAAGTGCTACTTTGCAGGTTATACTCAGGCTCTGCATTCTCCTGGCTAGCTGCGGAGCTTTATTGTTGATCAGAGCTTCCATGACAGACAGTGCATCTGTGAGAAAGACGACTGAGGAGCTTTCTTCTGCCGAGTCTTCAACCATTGAGGCGGCCTTCATGAGTGCTTCAGTCTCTGCCTTGTAATCGCTGCAGTGTTTTCCTGCGGCTGCATGTAGTGTTTCTCTCTTGCCAGATGGGTATTGAATGAAAACTCCTGCTCCTCCATCTTTGACGGCGCATGTGGCTGATCCGTCTGTACAGACATGAGTCCATGATTCCGGAGGATAGTCTTCATTGATCATAACAAGTGTGAGGCTCTTCCGAATGCCTTCAACCTCTTGCTTCCCGCGGTCAAGACTAGAAACAGCAAGTCTCACAGTCACTGAGGACAGATCATTCCGTTACCTACTGAAAATTATTTTTCTGATATTTATTTTTTTTTAATTATAAGACTTCGTGTGCAAATGTGTATAATCTATTCGACAAATGTAATGATATTTTAGTATAATGTGAAACGTTTATTGAATATTTTGCGTAAAATAAGTACAATGTACCGATTTTTGTTCTGTCAGTATCGTTCTGGATACGTTCATTTCTCTTTTTTCTACTACGTTTTGGCAAACGTTACTTAGATTGTGGACGACAATACATTTTCTTATATTTGATCACGTGATAATTTCTTAGTTAGATCCATTTTGTTCGTAATTACACGCGTCATAGCGATGACGTAACACTTGCCTTGCATGTGGGTTTAAAACCGAACTGTCCAAAATAGGTAGTCATCACTAAATAATAGGTGGTTATTTCACTAACAAAATCATGCCGAAATATACTGAAACAATTTTCATATGAGCCGCGCCATGGGAAAACCAACATAGTGCGTTTGGTTGGTCAGGATACATGCTGTTCGCTTTCAAAGCCTTTTGCGAGTGAAACTGTAAGCGAACAGCATGTATCCTGGCTAGACTGGTCTAGATCCATGCTACGCGGATGCGCAGGCTGGTCTAGATCCATGCTGGTCGCAAATGCACTATGTTGGTTTTCTCATGGTGCGGCTCATATAAACGTTCTATTCTAAGCGGTATGATAATAGTAAATATTTTTACAATGTTATTGACGTCAGTTATATACAATATACTTACCTCCGTTGTTCAACATTTTCCAAAAACATAAATCTCATATTTCTTAATTTTTGATCAGTTAAAAAGATCCATCAGCTTTGCAATAGGTTGGAATAGAGATATATTGTTACCAGCTGTACCAAGTATATGTAATATGACAAATAAGATGTAAATCTGAATATCTCGGCATTGTTCTGTTACCTATAAAAGTAGTTCAATCAGATTTAAGGTCCAGATGTAAGCTGACTGAAATAGATATTTCGATCAAGTATTTAGAAAAAAAATACAATAAATTTGTGAAATATGAAAAAAGTCAAACTTTGTAAGATTTTAGCATCTCCGAATGCAAAACTATTCGTATTTGAAACTTGCATTTACGAAGAAGTTATGCAAGTTATATATATATTAATGTTATGTCAGTGATCCAAAAGACAGTGTACCATATTTATTGTGTTTAAAGGTTTCTAATTTAATTCCTTCTTTGTTTCGTATAAAACATGACCAGTCCAGATCTGATCTACGTACCTTTCTAGAACATAACTTTTTCCTATACCTACAATGCACACTTTTGAAAGTTCTATCATAAATAAACGAAAACAAAGAAAAAATAAAATGGGGTGGTTTTGAATAGTCCCAAGTGAAATGCAAGTCATTGGTGGTATGCTACCCTAAAAAAAACGAAAACGTGTGATTAAAGCACACGTTCTATACATAAATGTGTAAGAAAACGGAAATGGAATTAGGATCTATATATTATGGACATCATTCTACTAAACCCAATGGGAAGAACTTTTCGAATTACTGACCTTTTACCTTCAACACGTCGTTGCCTGACGACAACGTAATGTTTATCATTATATTGCAACGCAATAATGGTTGCGTAAGAAAATTTAAGAATCGTTTCATTTTCCCATAGTGTCAGACTACTATTATTTCAAAGTATTTGTAAAATTTAAGAACGTATTTCTTTCCCCCACAGACAATGGGGGTAAAATTACACGCGGTGCAAGCAACTGGCCACTGAGGGGCGAGAAAGGCTGTCTATACGAGGGAGGTATACGTGCTGTTGGATTCGTAAATAGTCCAATTTTAGGCGAACAGGTTGCTGGTTCCATCTCAAATGAACTCATGCATGTAACTGACTGGTTCCCAACACTGCTTAACCTTGTTGGCGGAAATGTGAGCGATACCAACGCTTTAGATGGATACGATCAATGGAAAACAACAAAGTAATGATCTTTTTTAAATATTTACATTGTACAGCTATTTAAGTGAAAATATTAAAATAAAGTGACATATAAAAAATAGCAATCTTTCTATATTGTACAGATTTTTTTCGATATTCAAGGAATAGTTCAACACTTGCTTTATGATAATAGAAAACCATTTTTTAAATGTGGGACGGCTTTGGAAAGTAAAGTATCAACTTGTTGCCAAATCAAGTGTCATATTTCGTTTACTTCTGATAACCCCTTATACGTTTTCTTACTGATATAAACATTTTAAAAGCCATGGCTGACCTGGTTAATTTTAGAAGGTATATATTAAATAGCATAAATGATCCTTGCAACAAAAAGAAAACAACCACTTTAAGAAAACATTTTATAATTATTCGTAAAGCGATTTCACAACAGGTCTACTTTAGCAAGCATTTTAATTCTACAGGTATGGTTTACAGAGCCCGAGAAAAGAAATACTTCATGACATCAATCCAAGAGTTACTGCCCCTGGAAAGCCACTTTATAATAATACATTCAATACAACAACGCGAGCATCATTGAGAATGGGCGACTGGAAAATTATTACTGGACATCCAGGTATACTAGTATCGTGAAAACAGATAAACTGATGTCGGAAATGTGCACATTAAACGTTTCGCTGTTATATAGGCATTTACCTAGAACACTTTATTTTAAAGGGAAATAATTGTGGTCTGACTTATTATTTTGAAAATCACATTTGAGATTTTTTTTATGTGCTCACCGGTACAGTTTTGCGGGGAAGCGAAAGTCGCTGGAATTTTGTCTTCTTCTAAAAACAAGGTAAGTTGACAGTCTTTGTTGGAATATATATCTGATAGCTGACACATAGGAGAATCATACAGATTATTTGAAAATGAAGACAAACAGGGGGATTTCTGTAAATTTCTTCTTATATGCAAATGAGCTGAAAATGTATTGAAATGACTAGATCAGAAGTGTATGCCTTTCCAGTAAGTTTTTCCCTACCTTTGACGATAGTTATTAAAAAGTATAGATATCAACCTCTTTGCTGATATTAGTACCTAAAATTTTGAGACTGTGAATAGCTGTGGAAATTTGGGACTTCCTTTTTTTGAAGATATAAATAGATCTTAGCTATATTTAGACTAAAGTTTGTTTCAGTATTAACAGCATCTAGAGAACTCTTACATACAGACAAATATTCTTGAAATAGCAAGGAAATATAATGCATTTTTCAAGTGCTTGCTGTTTCTTACGTGCATACTTGATATAGGTCATTGTCAGTGTCAACTATCATTATACTGACATATGAAGTTTTTTTTTCTAAATTAAGTCCCTTATATATACATTTTTCTTCATTTATTTTATTGATAATTACTTCCCTTTATGTTTTAGCAATAATTTCTCAGATTGCATTTAATTAACTCCCTTTATTTAACATGAAAAATTCACTTGTGTAATGATTATTTGTTTATTTTACTTTCAGTGTCTGATACATGAAGTTGCAGTCTGTCTTTGGAAGCTGTTGAAATAATAAGAAAGAGGTTACATTGACATCCTGGTATACTTTGTTACATATGAAGTTTATTGATGGCATTCATGATATCATTATAGTGTACCATTGATTTTCTGACAGTCATGTGTTATAACATTTGAACAAGGACTGTTTTATTACTTTTTTTAATGTATACAATAGAATCTAGTTGCATTTTTGTGCCCTCCCCCCCCCCCCCCCATTAGTGGTGGGGGCATATAGATTTGGTCTTGTCCGTGCATCCGTCCGTCCGTCCGTCCGAAGTTCGTGACGCGCCTAGCTCGAAAAGTATTTGATACAAATTGATGAAACCTTGCATGAGAGTTTATCATGATATGAACTTGCGCACCTCCTATTTTTTGTCTGGCTCCGCACCCTATTTTCAGAGTTATGGCCCCTGAAATAGTCAAAAATGCACATTTTCACCTTGTGACATGCCTAGCTCAAAAAGTATTCGATATGAATTGATGAAACCTTGCATGAGTCTTAATCATGATATGAATTTGCGCACCTCCTATTTTTCATCTGGCTCCGCCCCATATTTTTAGAGTTATGGCCCCTGAAATAGTCAAAAATGCACATTTTCACCTTGTGACATGCCTAGCTCAAAAAGTGTTTGATATAGATACATGAAACCTTGCATGAGTCTTGATTATGATATGAACTTGCGCACCTTCTATTTTTAATCAGGCTTTGCCCCTATTTTCAGAGTTATGGCCCCTGAAATAGTAAAAAATGCGCATTTTCACCTTGTGACACGCCTAGCTCAAAAAGCGTTTGATATAGATTCATGAAACCTTGCATGAGTCTTAATCATGATATGAACTTGCGCACCTTCTATTTTTCATTTTGGTCGGCCCCCTATTTTCAGAGTTATGGCCCCTGAAATAGTCAAAAATGCACATTTTCACCTTGTGACATGCCTAGCTCAAAAAGTATTTGATATAGATTCATGAAAAACTTGCATGAGTCTTAATCATGATATGAACTTGCGCACCTCCTATTTTTCATTTGGGTCCGCCCCCTATTTTTAAAGTTATGGCCCCTGAAATAGTAAAAAAATGCACTTTTCACCTAATTATGTGCCTAGCTCAAAAAGTATCTGATGTAAATTCAGGAAACCTTGCTGGAGTCTTTATCGTGATGTGAACTTGCACACTTGGCATTCCTCTTGAGAATCTTAGCTCTTATTACAGAGTTATGGCCCGTGAAATAACCAAAATAGTGGATTTTTTGTTTGTGATGCTCATAGCTCAAAAAGTAAAGGGCCTTGAATAATGAATCATTTTCATAAAATGATTGTTGAGGCTATACCCCATTAAGACTGCAAACATTTGAATTATTGGCCCTCATTTATGACAATTATGACAAATGTACCAATGAGGGGCACACCCTGTGTCCTACAGACACATTCTAGTTTTTTTTCAATACTAATTGCAGCTTATAAATTAGAACACTTCAGGTTCATGTTTATTAATGATTATAACTTTAAACATAAAATGAGTTATGAGATATTTTATTAATTTTGTTATATTTAGATTAATATATGTAAAAAGTCTATAATAAATGTACGGGTCGTCTTTTGTACAAAAATAAAGGAAAAAAATGTATAGTTTTCATTTTCAGTTTTGGTAGGGAGAAGTTTGAGTATGTACAATGTTTGACCTGTCTTACCCTGTGGCAGTCCCAGAAGATGTTACCATTATGATTAAATGCAGGGGGTATTATGCTTTTGTATGTTAAACAAAGGTCTCAAAGCATTCATATGCTGTATGACTAAATACTTGCTTCTGAAATAATTGTACAAGACAGCTATAAGACTGGCATTCCTGACAAGATGTGAACCTTCTGGACTTTATTTCAGCCTGGCATAAGCATTTCTTTCCTGTAGCTTTGTGTATCCCTCAATTTACTAAGTACATATCTCCATTAAAGATAATGCTAATAGATATGTTTTAGTAATAAAGGTGTGATAGCTTTGTAATGTAAACACTTTAAAAATAGAATGAAAATGTACTTTGATAACAAACATTGAAACCAAAATTTATCAGTATATTGTATCAGTCAGTAAAAACATGAAGTACATTTGTATCTTTATATTAAGAAAATTAAAACAATTATATTCAAATGCTTCGACACTGATTTTATGTTGATTGCCTAGAAAGTGTGAGAATTCATGTATTACAACATTTCAGAACTTGAAGACAATGGTTAGTGCAGAAGGGACAAAAAAGTAATGATAAAAGTAACAGATATAATTAAGGTAAACTATTGTGATAATAAGACATGGCCAGTGCTGCACATCACAAAGGCAACATTTAAATTTGATTTTGCCACTTATGAGTTCTGTTAAGCTTATTTTGCAATATATGTGAACTGATTAGGATTAATATTTTTTCAAGTGACCATTTTTCACATGATTTTGGTCAAGACTGACAATTTGTTCATTGGAATATGCGGATATGGAATATGGAATATAATATGCGGCATTGTATCACATAAAAATATGTCTGCATAGTTGCCTGACATTAAATGTCAAATTGTAAACAAGGAAATTCTAAATTTGGAGAATCTTTTGTTGTTTTTCTTCATTTAGCTCAGTTGAAAGAGATGGAGTTTAAAGCAATTTATACAGTACAACCTCTCCAGAGTAGCTCACTCTGAAGCAAAAACCTCTCTATAAAAACATCATGAGAATTTCCCTAAGCTGAAATATAACTATCAAATTTACCTCTTCAGAACAACAACCTCAACATAACTAAAAATATTTTTATATCCCACAGGGTGTTGCACTACAGAGGTTGCACTGTACTTATAATATCTATTGTTAATGCTTTAAGAAAAACAACACTTTCAACAAGGGGAAAAGTGAACATCTATTATTCATAAGGTGAAGTTTTGGCAGTTCTCAAGTTCATTGTTTTTGCATGTTATATAAAAACACTTTATTACAGCATATACTAATCAGAGGTTGTAGGTTGTTGTTGGAGCTTTTAGGTGAGATCATAGGTGAACATCATCAGACTTATTTGTTTATTGTTTTCATTATTTCACTGAATATGTACATTGAGTGTTATAAAATATGCAATCTTTTCAGACATTCCTATTATATAACTTGTTATTCAGTGAATCTAAGTATATGTAAAATTAAAACAAAGCAACAAGCCAAGTAGCAACACAATATTGCTGCTTAAGACAGGTGATTCTCCTTAGACAAGATGAAAATTGACAAAATGACAATTTGTAGAGTTACCTGACTTGCTGCTTGATAATATATTTCTAAGAATATCTGCAAATGTCAAAAATGATGTTATAATTGTTTTACAAACTGCTATGTTTTATTCTCTTTATGTAATAAAGTTTTACTTTTGTATTTCCAGAAGTGCTACAAGTGTGTTGTCATGTGAAATGGACTTTACCCCAACTGTGTTGCATGATGTATATTCAAGTGTGAGACAACCATGCACCAGCTGTAAAATGAGATGGACCCAAACATGAAATATGTTGACTTTTCTATGTATTATCATCTGTGCAGAATGTGTTTATGACAAGACTATATACATATATTGTTAAATCATTTTTTATTTCCATTATGGCATGCATGTAAGGAGCAAGCATTAATTAAA
The DNA here is from genome assembly GCF_021730395.1 of Mercenaria mercenaria. Taxonomy (NCBI): domain Eukaryota; kingdom Metazoa; phylum Mollusca; class Bivalvia; order Venerida; family Veneridae; genus Mercenaria; species Mercenaria mercenaria. The sequence goes on from NW_026463356.1 coordinate 22,239, forward strand.
CAATTGCATTCATAGAAATGTTAAAATGTGATCAATCTAATTTGAAGAATAACCTTTAATTGGACTTTCTGAATTTCATATTATTTGTGGTTGAATTTAACCAAGTCATTCAGCAACTTATACTGTCTGTGAGTCATTTCTTGTATGTGTATGTTACAGTTTTCTTAATAATGCATAAAATATAAAACGTATGGTTAGATGAACTCATTCATCACTTGTAGATTAATGTTAAAGCAGTTCAACATTTCCCATAACTTAATTAATATTCTATTCAACCAGATTTGTCACATATTTTCATATAAAAATTTGTATAATACAGTCAATCTAATCTAGAAATGATGTTACACAATTTTTCAGTTATATGTTGTGTTGTTTTCATGTCTCAACATATAATTACTAACATCAACAAACTAAGATATTTTACAATTTGGTTGGTATAAATGGTTGTTTTGTTTATATGTTTTCTTTATTTCCATCCAGGGGAAAAAATAAATATACATTTTAAAATATCTCATCAATCCACTTCATAAGATAAAAGAAATAAGAAAAATTATGTTGGTGAAATTTTATTTAAAAAAATTGATATTCAGTTTTTGTAGTATCTACTTCTTTAGATATGCTGGACTGAAATGGGTCACAGCAACATACTTTAAATTTTTGTAGTCATAAGATAATATGGGGATTATTAACTTGAAATAGATTTTATCTCATTGTTATGCCATCTGAGCTTTAATATTTTTCAACATTGTCATTGACAACAAGGCTCAACATTATTTCTTGTGTATACCTTGCATTCATTTGTGATAAATGTTTTTATGGTATCCTTTAATATAATATATGCTTTTCATCTTACCATGGATTAAAATAATATATATTTATTTGTTTGAAAATTAAGGTAAAAATACTGACTGATTAAGTTGCAATATAAGAAAGCTTATAGGAGATAAAGGGAGGTAATTCCATAAAAAATTATGTAGAATGTAGATGATAAATATAATGAAGGGAGGTAATAAAATATTGTGAAGTTAATAGTCTTCATTTCTTTGATGAGCTAATTAATTGTTTTACATGTTGGTTATTTTCCATTACTGCTCATGAACAGACTCAATCAAACCGAGTCTGCAATTTTCACTGTTTGCATTGTTTTCGGTGCTTCCGAGGGATCTACTTTCCAGATTTATTTACTTCACAACAGCGGGTGTTAAGTGCTGTGTGGCGGCCGTAACAAGTCGCCCCGACTTCATCTCAGTGTTGTTATATTTTCTGGTCCTTCGGGATCATTGATTTCAACTCATTTAGATTTAAAGATTGAATACTGCTTAAGCCGGTGCTAGGGGGCGTGGGCAGTGTTGCATTTTCCATTACTGCTCATGAACAGACTCAATCAAACCGAGTCTGCAATTTTCACTGTTTGTATTGTTTTCGGTGCTTCCGAGGGATCTACTTTCCAGATTTTTTTACTTCACAATAGCGGGTGTTAAGTGCTGTGTTGCGGCCGTAAAAAGTCGCCCCGACTTCATCTCAGTGTTGTTATATTTTCTGGTCCTTCGGGATCATTGATTTCAACTCATTTAGATTTGAAGATTGAATACTGCTTAAGCCGGTGCTAGGAGTCGTGGGCAGTGTTGCATTTTCCATTACTGCTCATGAACAGACTCAATCAAACCGAGTCTGCAATTTTCACTGTTTGCATTGTTTTCGGTGCTTCCGAGGGATCTACTTTCCAGATTTTATTTACTCCACAACAGCGGGTGTTAAGTGCTGTGTGGCGGCCGTAAAAAGTCGCCCCGACTTCATCTCAGTGTTGTTATATTTTCTGGTCCTTCGGGATCATTGATTTCAACTCATTTAGATTTGAAGATTGAATACTGCTTAAGCCGGTGCTAGGGGGCGTGGGCAGTGTTGCATTTTCCATTACTGCTCATGAACAGACTAAATCAAACCGAGTCTGCAATTTTCACTGTTTGCATTGTTTTCGGTGCTTCCGAGGGATCTACTTTCCAGATTTTATTTACTTCACAACAGCGGGTGTTAAGTGCTGTGTGGCGGCCGTAAAAAGTCGCCCCGACTTCATCTCAGTGTTGTTATATTTTCTGGTCCTTCGGGATCGTTGATTTCAACTCATTTAGATTTAAAGATTGAATACTGCTTAAGCCGGTGCTAGGGGGCGTGGGCAGTGTTGCATTTTCCATTACTGCTCATGAACAGACTCAATCAAACCGAGTTTGCAATTTTCATTGTTTGCATTGTTTTCGGTGCTTCCGAGGGATATACTTTCCAGATTTTAATTATTAACTACAAGTATTACCTAACATGTGTATCTGTCTTGAAGGAAAATAAAAAAAGTTGTTTGATGTCCTTGTAATGTTAAGTTGTTCCTGGATTTGTTTACATTCCATTTCTGAATGAAATGAAGAAACAGACTTTAATGAGGGTATCCCGGGAAAATACCTAAGTTTATTCTTATATCAGCACATTTGATGAAATAGTCATTCAGGAGTTGTCTATCCTATTTCCAAAAATGTTATGGGGACTAAATTTTTTGGAGTAAATATCTCTTTTAAAAAATAACACACAGTTTAATATTGTGTTTATATTATCTGATGCACTTAGCAATATATATTTGGAGTCTAAATGTTAAAAAATCCGATTTTAATTTTTTAGTTACAGTGTCTATGTTATATCAGTATTTCCATATATCTATATATCTCTTTTACAGAGATTTCGTTCCTGTCGCCCTCATGTGTATGGTGGAAGAACGATAGATCTGAGCTTGAAATCAAGAACTCGTTTTAAGATTTCCTATAAACTTTAGTTAGTAGATCGTTTAGCGCAGCTTTACTTTAAAGCCAATTTAAAGAGAATGGTATGCCAACTTAAAATAGTTGATATGCCTATTTAAAAAGAATGATATGCCAAAGTACAGAGAATGCTATGCCAATTTAAAGAGAATATTATGCCAAAGAACTTGTTAGAGCGAATGCATGCAGTAGTTCCTGCCCCGCCTCTTCTACTTCAATTACAAACATTTAAATATGAGTCCCGTGCTTTAGAATGGGCATAGTAAAGAACCAGAGAAGCTTCTAGAATTCGATTGTCTTCTGTATCTTACACAGTTCTCAAACTAAAATTACAAACAGGAGATGACGCTCATGTGTGCTGCCTGTGACCAATTTAAAACTGGTATAGGAGGAGAACTAACAATTGAAACAATCTAAAATTAAGTTTCATCAGAGATTGATTTAATGATCACTAATTTTTACTTGAGTACATTGAATATAATACCGCTATTGATTGAAATGCTTTATACTGATACCAAAATTCCGACGAAATGTTACTTTTTTATGTATTCACCTGCCTGGTTTCAATCCCTGGGTGTTTTTGATAAAAAAATTGACACATCAAGTTCTGAATTGAATACTGAAACATGGAGCTAAAATAAACTAAGCATATGTTTCATTCGTGGCTACACATCACAAAGCTTCATTTTCTTAATGTTATATTCTTACTTTTAAAAAAGCATCGCTTTTTATTGCATTTGCTTTTCATGTATGCAGAAACCGACTGTTGTTACTGCCAAACACATTTCACAACTTGTTTGATGAAATTAGTATTTTATTCGACACAACGGAGGCAACGGTACAAAAGGTTGCCCTGACATAACTGCCAAGAATGCCAGGATATTGTAATTTAGCCCCATTCCTTTCCGAAAACTATTCCTCCGGCCAATAATCGATATTGGTCAGATTTTCTATATAGAAATAAGTAAGACACGTACACATTTTACTTGATATAAAGTTTATACATTTTCAACATTTCATCAAAAGCTATGTTCAAAATAAATGTTGTCTTTAATTTCGATTAACCCACGCCATAATTTATGATGCCATCAATTCGTAATTTTTTCCCTTCTATTTTCTATATAGAATGTTTAAAAGTTTATTACATACTTTTATTCAAAGCAACTCTTTGTATCAAACCCTTGACATGAAACCAAAGGTGCAAGCGATTTCTAACCTTCAATGAATGTATATTATCAATGATATGTATTGACTTTTGTAAAATTTTCCGGAAGTCCTCCGCAGTCCATCTCCACCGAAAAACACCATGACCTCTAACCTCTCTCCATACAATTGTCTGTGAGCTCCTCAATCCTTTTTTTCCATGGTACTGTCAGTTCCACTATGATGACTTGAAGCTGATCGTGGTACCATGTCTGGTCTCAGGTTGGTAACGTTGATCTCATGTGGGAACTTGAGCTGTTTCTACAGGTCTGCGACCAGTTTCCAGTCACGTCACTAGCAGTGCCTAAGTCCCACTAGCACCTTTGGCTCCTCTACCCTCTTGTCCAGCTCTGACGGAGGAAATGATTAATTGGCCTTTACTGACCGTCTTCTGTGCACGCCTTGGCTGGTCCAAGTGCTCTGTTATGGATGACAGAAATTTGTCGTGGCGCAATCTGTATCTGCTATCTGACACGGCTATCCTACACTCAGTGTGTGCTCCAGGTTCGCTGGTCTGCCACAGAGTTTGCAGTCTTGACTCTCCTACAGGCCCAGAGTCTTTAGATCTGTCGGGCTAAGGAGCACATCGTAGATAGACTTAAGATGAAAACTAAGCCTGTCGCCTTCCGTGATCCAGATGTCATTCCTTGTCAGTTTCCTTTGCTGTATTCCCTCTCAGTTCAACCATTTTCCTTGCTTCTGGAGGGTTACAGCTTTGATGAGCCTGGACCCTTCTTCCATTCGGCGGACTCCTCCTGCACTAGGACTCATCGTCCCTTCTGACTGGCTTTGCTCCAACGTAAGCGTGTGATGTACCCGAACCCCAGCTTCGCTTGTGCGACACTTCCAACGATATCACTGTGCCGAAGACGAGCCTCTGATTTACTCACTGCCTTGTCAGATTTCCATTTTCTTCCAGTGTAGACCTGGACACCTGCCTCTCAAACCTTCTCATCTCCACTGTCCCGGAGCTTGTACTTCTCTGTTTAGGACTTCAGTGGAACCTGCAACTTGCTCCTCGTACATTACTGTTCAAGACTGGTTAATCTCTTGTGTACGTCCATCCATCTTCTGAGAAAGGAATTTATGATCCTCCCCATTGTTTCCACTGTTGATGAAAAAGTGGCCACAGTAAGCGTGGTAGGATGCCATGCGGGTAAATTTTCTCAAATATCCTGCAGAATCCATCTTCCTTCGATGTGGGACTTTGCAGTTATGGTCGCACGAAAAATGATACACGGTAAGTAGAGATATGGTCCTGAATTGGCTTATGCTTAAAGAATTCTCTTCCTTCGGAATAAAGCAACCCTCTGCCTTCAACCATTCTCTGCAAAGTGCTTAACACGCCGCTCTGGCTTTCTTCAAAAATAAGCTGTTTAGAGAAAACCTTAATATTAGTTTGTTAAAAATATAATTTCTTAAATAAATAATACGTAAAATTTTGGGTATGCAATGAAAATATGACCATTTAATCACTTATATTATATTTGTTACTTTTGACTATAAAAGATACATTTAATTATAACTACAATAAAGCACGTTTATCATACTATGATTCAAGTGATTACATTTTAAATGTTGTTTAAGTAAAAAATAATTTGTTTTAGTTCTTATGAAAAGTCCATTCTTTAATAGAGTTTGTAACTAAGTGACGCGTCAGTCTATGAAAAAAGCGTTTCTATTATCACCTTTGAAATCTGCCATATAGTTGACAATACCCGGAGGCAATACACATCGGCATCGCAATATCTTAAATCGGTCACATTGACTACATAGCTGTTGTCTTCTTTTATTCTTTCTCGGCCTTCGCGGCCGTAACAGGAAATGTGTTTTCTATAATTGAAGATTTTTTCATTGATAATATAGCAGATTGTAAGCATTAACCAGTAGTGTGTTCTTTAAAAGTGCCCATTATGCCTGCGGAAATCTTAAGAGAGAAAACTGACTGCCAGGAAGAAAATGTACTTTATAAATTTTCTGGGTACGAGGATGAATTAAAATTTAGAGAGAATATACGGAATAGTATTTTCAATGGTGACTTTGATGAATTGGAAAACCATATACAAAACCCCTCGGCAGATGTAAATGTTACAATTAACATACTTGAAAATTTAATATTAGAATGTTCTAAAGATGTAAAAAAATTCATTGTGAAGCGAAAGCACAAAGTTAATCATCGTAAATGGTTTGATAGCAGTTGTAAACAGATGAAGCTAAACAGAAATAGAACATTAAGAAAGTTTAGACAAACAAGAAAACTTAGTGACCTTGACTCTTATCTAGCTGTTAAAAAGGAGTTTAACCATATGTACAGAATGAAAGAACGAGAATATAACAGACGAGTGTTAAATTCAATATCTGAAAGTGTACATGATCAAAAACAATTTTGGAAAAAAGTAAATAGTTCACAACAAAAACATAAAGATATAAACAATAAAACTACATCAGACTGGTATGAACATTTTAAAAACGTTTTCCAACAGGGTGAAATCGAAGACGTGCATTATCCTCAAGAAAATGACCTTGAAGAAAGAGAAACTCAAAATATAGAAAATATGACTGAACTGGAAAGTATTTTACTAAATGACCCTATAACCGATGATGAAATATTGAATACAGTTAAAGAATTAAAAAAAAAGGAAAAGCGTGTTCAGGGAATCTAATACCAGAGCATATTATTTACACTGTTGATATTTTGTTGCCGTATTTACGTAAATTTTACAATAGAATTTTTGTCGATGGAGTTTTTACTGACAAGTGGTGTCTTGCAGTTCTTATTCCTATACATAAGAAAGGTTCTCTGAATAATCCGGATAATTACAGAGGAATAGCATTATTAGATATTTTAAGCAAAATTTATGTTAGTATTTTGAACAAACGTTTAACATTTTATGCAAATGTGTTTAGTAAAATCACGGAAGCCCAAGGTGGATTCAGGTCAGGTTATTCTACGATTGATAATGGTTTTATTCTATACTCTATTGTTAAGAAATACTTATGTCAGAAGCGCAGAAAATTGTACGTAGCATTTATAGATTTCAAAAAAGCCTTTGATAGTGTTGACAGAGTAAAACTGTATACTGCACTTTTGCGTCATGGAGTTCAGGGTAATTTGTCAAACGCAGTAAAAGGTATCTATAAATTTGTTAAGGCGTGTGTTAGAAATGGTACTATTCATAATGAAATATTTGATTGCCCTATTGGCTTAAGACAGGGTTGTAATCTAAGTCCGATCCTATTTTCTCTGTTTATGAATGAATTATATGACGTTATTGCACAAAGTAATATACATGGTATACAGTTGACACCTGACATTGTTGAAATTTTCTTGCTTATGTTTGCTGATGATGTAGCGTTAACCGCAGATACTATTAATGGTTTACAGAGAGAGCTTGATATACTATGTAACTATTGTAGAGAGTGGAAGCTAACACTCAATGTCCAAAAATCTAAAAATCTAAAATAGTGGTTTTTAAAAATGGTGGACAACTTTCGAAACATGAGAAGTGGTCAGTACTTAAAACAATACAATCAGTTAAAGTGTCTTCACGAAGGAAGAGACACAAAGTCAGCGTCTCAAACAAAATCTGTAAGAAAACAAGTTGAAAAGAGAGATAAACAAGATATTCTTGAAACAAACAGAAATGCATTAAACGCAACAGACAGCAGAGCATTGTAGTCATTGAAAATGCTAGAAATAAAAAAGCAGAACATTTTCGAGTTCACCAGTTGCCCCAGTTTACTTTTTAAAAAAGAAAGAGTAAGTTCAACAATTAAGTGCCTTTATAAGTTTTTTTAAGAAACATCATTTGTGTCACTACGAATGGTTTTAATAATGTTTTGTCAATATGTGCCTACCAATCCAACAACAGTTTACAAGTACGTGTCAGAATACGAATTATTTTGTCTGAATCCATATGTATAAATGTTTTTTCCAGTTTGCAGACACAGAACATTAAACACAGAACAATTTATCATACTCTAATTCAAGGCTGATAAAATACGTATCTATATATTTGCCTAGCCATTCTATATTTATCAGTCTGCATCCGCAAAAAATACTAGGTCTTTCTATGTACCAGTCCGCATTATTCGTTTTTTGTCTGCTAGTGTCGTGTACAGCAACGGTACCACCACAGACATCAATATAAATGGAAAGAAGCTAGACACTGTTACTGACTTCAAATATCTAGGAGCTATTGTATCAGAGGAGGGATCATAATCTGAAGTTCTCGCCAGAATAGCCTTAACATCAACAGCCCTGGCCAAATTGAAGACTGTCATGAATGATAAGCAAATAAGAATAAGCTCAAAGATCAGACTGATGCGCCCCCTTGTATTGTCTATCATTTTATATGCATGTGAAACATGGACCCTCACTGCAGGACTAGAACGAAGAATCCAGGCACTAGAAATGCGATGCTACAGAAGATTGCTAGGGGTTACAAACTTAGACCGAATCACCAACGTAGAGGTCAAACCAAGAATCCATCAAGCCATAGGACCATCCAAAGTTGTACTCACGATAGCGAAAAGAAGAAAACTGAAATGATATGGCCACATCACAAGATGATCGGGTCTTGCTAAAACAATCATGCCTGTGTGGGAAGGCCGAAGAGTAGGGAGACAGAAATAATGATGGGAGGATAACATCTGTGAATAGACTGGTCTGCCATTAAGTAGATGTCTAAGAGCATGCGAGAACCGGGAAGAATGGAGAAGGATGGTTTGGTAATCTTCTGTGATGCCCCAACGGTCTTCAAGACAGACTACGGGATAGGTACAGATACAGTCCTGTACAGGAGTTGGTGACTTGGTACTTCTTTCCATGTCACAAACAAACATTCATTCACTTGGACTTGTCAAAGCATTTGTTGCGCATGCGTTTCATTTTCGCTAGGTGCATTCTATTATATTTTGTGATAGTGTGTTTCAGATGTCTTCTATAAATATCCGATTTTCACAATTTCACGTTATATATGAACTTAAAGAATAGTTCTTCTGAAAAACATCAGGAAGCTGAACCAAAAATTGCTGAAGATTGAAATATATCAGTTGTGTAAATTATTTCAATAGATCACATTTTGTTAAACTGGATTTAAAAAACAAATGAAAAACAATACGTGAGTAAAATTGTTAATTGTAACTATTAATTGTATTTTTAAATAGCAATGGTTTAAGGAGTTTAAAGGTTTTCTTAAAAATAAAACCAAGGATCCTTAAATATTGGAGGTTTAATGACAAACTGTCCCACCACTCAACATCTGACTATATCTCTATGTTTACCAGGACGTGCTACATTGTAATATTTACAAACATTGAGAAATGTAAACAAGCTAAAGGGTCAGCAGGCGGATACAAAAAGATCTGGCAATTTAACCATATATCTAGTTATAGAACTAATATGTTGGCTAAGTTTGAATTCAAGGCAAACCAGTGCCATAGCTACATAAACAAAGGGTTTCTTATTGGATTTTATTTCATTACATCAGAATAAGAAAGCTGTTACTCTCATGTAGTGCATAACAGAAATCATTATATCTATTGAAAACACTGCAATCACCTCACCAGTACATTAGGTACCCATGAGCTATATATTATAGTGTCTGTCAAATTTCAATGCAATTTCGCCAGATGCCAGGAAATCTATCATCCACTGAAGGTCCTATTCACTTGTGAATTCAGTAGCTATTTCTTTTCAGTTTCTGTTGCTCTCTGTTTTAACATTTAAGCAATAAATGCATTACGATGCTCAGTTTCATTTTGATTGATAGATCTGAACAGATCAGAAAAAAACTGTAAACAGTAACATAATATTCTCGTATTTCAACTCTAATCGAAAATAATAAACAAGTAAGCCTTTAAAGCGACTTACCCACACATCGTGTTGTCAGATTTTAAAAAATCAAACGTTTGCTTTATTCACCTATATGCTGCATAATCAATGTTCTTACAATGTATTTTTCATCAATCTCTGTTGAAAATCGTTGTTTCCTACTACATTTAAAATAAAGACATTCATCTACAATTTCTGTTAAGGGTTTCCCGGTTTATAAAACAAAAACGGAATTCCCGTCAGCAAACATCACGTGATTTTCAAAAGAGCGCACACGTATAGGAATCGCACACTAATGTGACGTTTTGAAATAGAAAACTTAAAATTAAGTCAGAACACTTAGAACATTAGCAATGTAGTCGGTGATTTCTCGTGCGATTACGGCATTCGTATTATACTTGTGCGTCGTGAGTTCGATTTCTAGACCCGTTAAATTTTGCCTTTATTTTTTTTTCTCTACAATTCAATGAAGACACAACGAGTTAGTAAATCTAGTTCTAATATGTTCACAAAAAATATGTGTCACAACTGACACGTTTAAATACACTCCACCTTTAATATGATCCAATGTTTTCAGCTCAACTGTCACGTACTGACAAGGTGAGCTTTTGTAATCGCCCTACGTCCGTCGTCAGTCCACAATTTCCTTGTGAACACGATAGAGACTACAGTTTGTATTTTATTTTAATCAAACTTTCACACAACTTGTATGGGCATAAATCTCGGTTCCTTTTGAAAACTGGCCAGATCCCATCATGGGTTTTAGTGTTATGGCCCCTTAAAAGGCCAAAATTTGCCACTTTGGCTTGTAAACACGATAGAGACCACATTTTGCAATCAACTTTAATAAAAATAAATACAACACACAACTTGTACGGGCATATTATCTCGCGTTCTTTCGACAACTGGCCAGATCCCATCATGGGTTTCAGAGTTATGGCCCCTTAAAAGGCAAAGCTTTGCTATTTTTGGCTTGTGAACACGATAGAGACCACATTTTGCAATCAGCTTTAATCAAACTTGCACACAATTTGTATTGGCATAATATCTCAGTTTCTTTCGAACACTGACCAGATCCCATCTTGTGTTGCAGAGTTATGGCCCCTTAAAAGGCCAAAATTTGGTATTTTGACTTGTGCAGCCATATACAGACTTCATTTATGGTTTGATTTGATAACTTGCGAAATATCTTTAACAACAATAAATCTAAGATTCCATGATGAATCTGTCAGATCTAATTATAGGTTCCGGAGTTACGGCCCCTGATTGATCCCTAAGAGAGCCAAAGTTTGGTAATTTTTACCATGTGAACACGACAGAAGTGACATTTTATATTTCATTTTAACTTCGCTTACATACAACTTAAGTCACAGAAAGATCTCTGTTCCTTGTGCAAACTGGCTATATTCCGTCATGGGTTCTGGAGTTACTGCCCCGGACAGGGGCAGAATTTTCTAATTTGGTCCTTTCAGTCATATAGAGGTTTCATTTATGTTTTAATTTGATTCAAACTTGGCCTGGATCGTAACCGGGTTATTTTGGGTCAAAAACTAGGTCATCAGGCGAAGTCAAAGGAAAAGCTTGTTTACAACCCAGATGCCATATTTATGACCTGTCTTCATAAAACTTGGTTAGAATATTTATCTTGATGATTTCTAGGCCAAATTTGAAACTAGGTCATATGGAGTCAAAAACTAGGTCACCCAGTCAGAGAAAGCTTGTTATCACTCTTGTTCATTTGATGTGCATGAAACTTGGTCAGAATGAATGCCTGCATGAAATATCGAATGATTTTTTATCTGGGTCACGTGGGATCAAAACTAGGTCACCAGGTCTAATCAAAGAATAAGCTTGTTTACACCCTAGGGGTCACATTTTTATTCTATCTTCATAAATATTTGTCAGAATGTTTGTTATCATGAAGTCTTGAAGTGTTTCAAATCTGGGTCACATGGGGTAAAAACTTGGTCAAATCATAGGAAAAGTTTGTATACACTCTAGAGGCCACATTTTTGCCCCAATCTTCCCGAAACTTTATCAGATTGTTTGTTTCCATAAAATTTTGAACAAGTTTTTATCTGGGTCATGTGGGATAAAATAACTAGGCCACAAGGTCAAATTAAAGAATATCTTGTTTACACTGAAGAGGCCACGTTTTCTGGTCTAATTTTAATGAAAATATCTAGTTAAAACATGTTTTTAGTGTTATGGTGTTTTACACAGTTGAGCGACTTAGGGTCATCCTGGCCCTCTTGTTTAATCTTTCCTATGATATTTTCAAACCTGTACGGGTTAGTGTTATACCAATCTTACATTTTACATTTAACATTAATACAAGCATTGCCTGGCCATAATTTCAGGCTTGATTTATTTATAGATACCTCCAATTTTATACGAAAATAAGAAACAAAACAAATAATTAGAAACCAGAGTAAAACAAACTTACACAATGTATGTAATGCAAACTGAAAAACAATGGGGATCAAACTCCCGACGAAAAGGTATAATAGAAATACCGTAACCGCTCGACCAATGAGGAATCACTAACTTAATCGTAAACTTTGTGTTTTGTCTTAAGGGGGCGCATATTGCTACATTTACAGTTCATGCAGAAATGAGGAAAGGGTGCATATCTAAGATATTGATGGTGGGAAGATAAAAAACATATTCTTAGATTGAAATAATACTGATGGACAATTGTAATCTTCAGTACTTTTTAAATAATAACAGAGGTCTTCTTTAAAGTACATTCAACACAAAATACTAAGCTTTTGTATAAGGAAAATACAGGTTTTTTATAATAATAATGTTGTAGGGATGAGTTGTTTTTTTTCTAAAGCATCAGGTTTGCTTAAACATGTAAAAAATTAACGCCCCGTCATCTCAACTCTGGATGGACGCCATCTTTCTCATTGATAAAAAATGTCAACAAAAAATCAGAGTGGGATTAGCATTGGAAGGACATAACATGACGTTCTACACAATAAATACCTTAGTATAGATATCAAAAATGCTACACAGGTCTGGTGGATTAAACGCATAACGTTGATCACTTTAAATTGATCTTGAAAAAGTGGTTAATTTTAGTTTATTTACATGGTTTTTAATTTTCCGACGAATTCTCGGCAATTCACTGCAAAAAGTATTACTGCGCTGGACGAACGGTAACTTTAATAATCAACGGGAGACAACCTAGGTGTCAGCAGGTGTATGATTTTTTTTAAAAACTGTCGATGTTTATAATTTCTTATCAAATAACGAATCCTATTCAGAAATTTCGTCTTTAAAATCTGAAAAATATTAATTTCTATGGACATTTATCAAAAAAGATTATTACAGTTGACTATTTTGCGAATCGAACTCATTTCCGCTTTCACTTGTGAGGCATTTCCGTTACACTTTTTGATAACAGTAACAAAACACAAAATGAATTAATAAAGTCACATATAAACCGACTGCTACTCAGATCAGTGTAAGCATAGATGTTATTACATCATACTTGTTCATTACGTTATGAGAGCCAGATTACGGCAATGTCTTCTCCTTGTTTTCTCGTGCCTGCTTAATAATGTGTGATGACACTGTTATGCTCGAGGCAACCTGACCCGGTACCCCTCCCTTCTGTACAGCTGTATCAAAGTAATTGTTCTTAAGCATAAGAAGTCATTCTTCTAGCAAGTACTGCAAGGAAAATCTTCCCTCCAACGTTACTGTGAAATCATTTTTGTTCGCACATGACGAATTTTTGCGTATTTCGCGCTACGAAAAATGATTTCACAGTAAGTAGAGATATGGTCCTGAATTGGCTAATGCTTAAAGAATCCTCTTCCTTGGAAATAAACCAACCCTCTTCCTTCACCCACTCTCTGCAAAGTTCTGCTTTCCTCCTTATGACCTTTATCAGCTTCAACAACCGGAGCAAGATCTTGAGACAGTTCTTGTTCACTCTGTACGGGAACTCTATCTGGCCATAAAAATTAAGCTGTTTAAAGAAAACCTTATTATTTTTTCAACTTTTAAAAATTTGTTGAAAATATATTTTCTTGAATAAGAAATACGTATAATTTTGGGTATGCAATAAAATATGACCATTTCATCACTATTTTTAAATTATATTTTGTTTGTTACTTTTGACTATTAAAGATACATTTAATCATAATTACAAAATAGCACGTTTATCATACTATTATTCAAGTGATTACATTATAAATGTTGTTTAAGTAAAAAATAATTTGTTTTAGTTCTTATGAAAAGTCCATTCTTTTAAATAGTTTGTAACTAAAGTAACGCGTCAGTCTATGAAAAAAGCTTTTCTATTATCACATTTAAAATTTGCCATGCAGTTGACAATACCCGGAGACAATACACATCGGCATCGAAATATCATCAATCGGTCACCTTGACTACATAGCTGTTGTCTTCTTTTATTCTTCCTTATATGACTTCGCGGCCGTAACAGGAAATGATATTGCTGTGGAATTAATATACTTGCGGTACATTATGTTCTACTGGATCGTCCCATGTTATTCTTTTGCACGAGACAGCATATTTTGCTGTTATTGTTTTTTAATTACAAAATTGCTATATCCATGATCCCGACTTTCCATCAAATAACAGGTTCATAAAAACAAAACTAAAACAAAACTGATAAATGATTAGATACATTTCCTAGAATGTTTTCTATTGCGTTTGCATTTCAGTTAGATGGAAACTGACCACTTTCCTTTTTCTAACTAAGACATGTTGGCAGCTAGTTGGCTTCCATTTACGCAAACTGTCCGATACTGTCTAAACATATATCAAGTTTCTTTTAAACGTAACACAGAATCTACAGATATTGGACCGGCTACTGCACAAAAGGGTTGTAACAAGTAGCAGGAATGCCTTTTAAGAATACTTATAACGTTCTCTAAACTCTAAAACGGTTTACTTTAAAAGAACAATTTGTGTAAGAACTGAAATATAATTTTATTTCAAACTGCTGTTAAGCGTCGATTTTAGGTGGGATATGATATTTTCCGCATCAGGGTGCGGAGTGTTTAAAATATATAACTACTAATTATACATTTATTTTTGCAATAGTTTCAGGACCAAGAGCGCGCACTGATACATCGACAGCTTTTGGCAATCTCTGGCTAATTAACATAAAAATAGAGACAAATGAGAAAACAGATTTCGCAAAAAGGATTCTAGACACCGCCCGACATATGCTTAAAAGACTTGAATATTACCAATCGGGCATGGTAAACTGTCGTTATCCATCAGACCGGCTTGCAGATCCTTCTCTAAGAAATGGATTTTGGCAACCGTGGAAATAATGCACCAGACAATTATGAGCGAGAAGAAAAAAAGAAAATTGTTTACAATAACTTATCTTTTGGATTAAACACTGGGGGAAACGTTATGTGAAAATACATGTGTGACAGATGAAATTGTGTCTGTTTTATGGCAGAAAATCTACATGTAAAGAATTTTAAGCATCCATTTTATGTAAACGTAAATTGTATATTGGAGTATTTTTAAATTTTAGGAGTGCCACAAAGGGTCAGTACCAAAGAAATAAAATCACACTACATTTTACATAATTATATCTTCATTTGCTCAGGAAACCAGTATTGCTAATTGTCATCTTTGATTAATCAAAGCGTTTGGTAACACCATGCAAGATATTTTTTAACTCGAGTCCATATGACACTTGTGTACACAATACGAGTGAATCGAAGAGGTGAAAAAAAGTATATTTTTATTGTTCCGTTTAGAGGGAAAGTGGAGAAGGGATGGTAAATCTCAATAAAACCTAGGCGGACATCTTCACAAGCTGTACATTTTATGACTCTGGGTAAAATGCTTATAAGAAAAAAGGGCGCTACAAACTTTTAGGTGAAATACTGTTGAGAAACGGCGTTAAACTCAAAACAAACAAACAAACAAACTTTTAGGCCCTTAATGCAGAGGCTTACTCAATATAGGGCCATAACTCTTGTCCGTCGGAGTAAATTCCAGACAAAGCCAAGATGCACAACTGTATAAATACCTTAATGATTTCATGCCTACAAGTTAAATATTTTTGAGATACCTATGACACAAATTGTTACACCTTTAATATGTTTATTTTACTATGTGCAGGGCCGTAACTCTAGTCTGGATGTATGACATCTCAAATAAACCCAAAATGCACAACTTCACATGCTGAATATCGTCCTATAATGTTTTGTAACTCTGTTTTAAATGGTTTGTGAAATACATGCAGCAAACATTTTTAGGCCCTAATGCATTTTTGACAGTGAAGGGACATAACTTTGGTCTTACTATGTAAAATCCCAAACAAACCTTAAGTGCACAATCTTACATTTGTTCGGAATAATATTCCTATAGGTATTAAGACTCTAGATTAAATATATTTTGAGATATGAATGACGCAAACCCGAACGACAGGACGAAATGTTAAATCAGTGTCCCAAGGCACGCCCCATAACGCCCCTCCAACACTCGCACATGCCAAAAGAAACTGGGGAGCCTAAAATTAAATTTGCGTGATGTATTGTAAGTAGCATGTTCATAGTCCTCAAAACAATACAATCAGTTAAAGTGTCTTCACGAAGGGAAGGAAGACACAATGTCAGCGTATGAGACGTAAAGTCTCAAACAAAATTTATCAGAAAACAAGTTGAAAAGAGAGATACACAAGATATAAATGAAATAAACAAAACATGTATTAAACGCAACAGATAGCAGAGAATTGTTGCTTTTGAAAATGCCAGAAATAAAAAATCAGAACATTAGGTTTACTAGTTGCCCCCATTTACTACCAGTTCAACACTTAAGTGCCTTTACAGGTTTTAGGAAACATATTTTTCAAGAAACAGCATTTGTTTCACAAAGAATGGTTTTAATAATGTTTCGACAATATATGTCTTTCATCTAATCCTCTTTTCTTCAATAAAGTAAGTTTACCTTTAACATAGCTTAGATTAATTAATGTACGATTAGTCATTATAACCTATGTTAACAGTTTTGCACATTTTGGTATTTTATATATACAAAAATGTATTTTTCAAATTGTATTTTTAAATTATTGAATTTTAAAGGGACTGGACTTCAAAGTTTGGCTACAACTGTTTAGAATTGAAGTTTGGTCATGCTTTAAACACATTAGAACATGCGAGATGTGAACTCTGGTATAAACAGCAATAAAAACTTTCCTTCCACTTTGACCAGTATACCAAAGAGAAGTGCGTTGTGTTTTTTGCGTGAACGCAAGTTTGCATGTGTATGCTCCGGTTAGTGTCTTTTTAAACAAAGTTTCAGTCCTACAGACGATGGCGTCTACTTGTAATAAAAGTTAAATGCCAAAATGTATAGTGCTGCATCACCGCAGCCAGGGATCAAACCAGCGACCTCAGGCACTCAAAAGGGACGCTTTACTCAAGGAAGCTACTAGTATTATTTTAACGCAGCCAGGAAGTAAACCCGCGACCTCAGGCAATCGAAAGGGACGCTTTACTCAATGAAGCTACCAGTATCATTTTAACGCACCCAGGGAGCAAACACGCGACCTCAGGCACTATACACGTGCGGTGACGTCAATGTATTTGTTGCTACCAAGAAATAGCGCTACTATAATTATCTACTATTTTAGAGTAAGGACATGTTAGAATCGAAGTAATTTATAGCAAAACCGTGTTTTAACACTATTTATACACTCGGGTGTTAATACGTCGTACAAATAATTTACTCGGGCTGTGCCTCGTGAAATTTTTACGCCAGGCGTATAACCGCCCATCGTGCATAAGTAGTGTTAAAGCACTCTTTTGCTTAAATTATTTCTTAATTGAAGGATACTAAACATAATATCAACTATTGAGAAAGAACTAAGAAAAGGCTCTCTGAATTACGAGGTTAGAAATTTTCCTATACGATGAAGGCAATTCGCTGGATAAATTATGATATCTAGCAAAAAAGTCAAAGGAAACAAAATGCTCGACCCTATATATATAAAAAGACGTTGTTGCTTTGTGATATTTACTGTCTAATGACTAATTATACCCAATGTTTTTATGGTAAAACAGGTCTCGTCAGAAAGTACCATCAAAAGTCTTATCACAAATTTTTCATATTAACTATGCATTGTAACACATTACCTGTAAAGCAGCGAACAGCATCCATTAGGCTGCGATTGTACCTCTCTACCTGACCGTTACTAGAAGGACGATATGGTGTTGTCCTAGCTTTATGTATTTCTAAGACTTTACATAATTCCATAAACAGCCTAGATTCGAAGTTTCTTCCTTGATCTGAAAAAATCTGAAATGGCATTCCAAACCTTGAGAAGAACTGTTTTAGCTATGACTTCAGCTGATTGTGATGGAAGTGGTATACATTCTACCCACTTTGTAAATTGATCCACTTACATAAGTACATACTCATTACCCCTAGGTGTTTTAGGTAATGGGCCTAAGAAATCAATGTGGACTCTTTCCATAGGTGCACTTGCTTGGTATTCAGTAAGAGCAATTTTCCTTGTCTCCCCTGTTTCTTATTTTGATTACATATTTTACAACCTGAAATAAAGTTGATCACATCTTGTTTTAAACCATACCAAAAGAACTTTTCCTTTAATCTATCTTGGGTTCTTGCTACTCCTTGATGCCCCGCAGACGCAAGTCATGGTTTAATTTTAAAGATGTAGGTACTAGACTTTTAGGTAGAACAAGTTTCTTGTCATTTGATTTGGCATCATTCAGATACTGTAAACCACTTATCAACAAAAATTGTTCTCTATTTAACCAGTACGATTTTTGAGCAGGACTGACCTTGAACAGGTCCGAAAGGTTAGGTTCCCCTACGTCTTCTAACCAACTGATTAGATCTTTGAGATCTGTGTCATTTTGTTGAGCTTGTTTCAGCTCATCTATGCTTAAACCCCAAGAACAATGTCCAGAAGTCTTACTTTGATCATGGGGTGGTGTGTTTTGCATCAGACTCTCATCCTTTTATTCAGGGTTAGTTATGGTTTTTGACTGATGCTTATTTTCTTTCGGTTTTTCTTGATCATTTGATTTAGACCTGGTTAGTACATTTACACTTACCAATTCATTAAGTATCACAGGTTCTTCAACTTCCCAGGAAACGTTATTCAATATGGTTTCCAAGGTTTTGATTTCTGAAAGTTCTGCCTTTGGCAAACCTTCAATCGGACATGATGGTCCTACTATCTCAGTATCTGAGTATACTGGATCTATCTGATCATTCTTCTGCAAGTACTCTCTCGATTCTTTCTTTTGCCCGTAGATTGTCGTACCCATGCCTTCTCGGTAATCCGATACACCTACCTGGTTACAAGAGTGACCAGCCCCTGCAATATCCTCCAGGAGTGATTCCTTTACCATTGGCACTGCGTCGTCTACTTCTTCTGTGAAGGAATTCCAATTTTCATTGGCTCGCTTACAATACTTACACCCACCACAAGGTAAGTCTTTTAGTCGTACCACAGCATTAAATGCACCACACCATCCATCTGCCGGCTTTCTTGACAATGCATCAGCATTTCCGTGCTCACGACCAGGCCTGTGTTGCAACACCATATTATACTGTGATAGTTCCTCCAACCATTTCGCCAACTGACCTTGTGTTTCATTGAATCTAGTTAACCAACGTAGACTTGCATGATCTGTTCTTACCTTGAAAGGTTTTCCTAACAAGTAGTGTCCATACTGTCTCGTGAATCGAACTACAGCTAACAACTCTTTTCTTGTTGTGCAATAACGACGTTGTTCTTTTGTTAAAGAAAAACTGCCATACGCTATTACTCTTTCTGCCCCATCTTGAATTTGGAGAAGCTCCCCTACCACAACTAAATAAGATGCATCGACATCTAAAATAAATTCATCTTCAGTGTTTGGTAGAGCTAGTACTGGGGGATTTGTAAGAAGTTGTTTAAGTGTTTCAAAAGCTTGGACCTGCTTTTTGGGCCATTCAAAATTTTTGTGACCAACAACCGCATACAAAGGAGCTGCTAATTCGGAAAAGTCTTTTACAAATGAGCGATGGTAGTTTGCTAATTCTAGAGAACATTCCAGTTCTTTTGAATTCTTTGAAACTGGCCAATTGGTGACTGTTTCAATGTCTGATTTGGACATTTATAAGCTGTTACCAGTTACTTTTCGTCCCAGGAATTCAATTTCCCTTTGAAAAAATACACATTTTTTAGGTTTGAGTTTGAGACCATAAGTCCTAAATATTTCGAAGACTTCACGTAGGTTTTGTAAATAGTCTAGAAAGTTTGAACCCAGCACTACTATGTCATCTAGAAATGCTAAAACAATTTTCCAAGATAATCCCCTAAGGACCAGGTTCATTACCCTGGCGAACGTGGCTGATGCATTGCAGAGCCAAACACCCATACGAACATGCTCATATAACACATATTTTGTTATGAACGCTGTCTTTTTCCTATCTTCTTCTCGTATTTTGACCTGCCAGTAAGCTGAATTAGCATCTAACTTGGAAAACCACATATTACCTGAAATTGTATCTAGACAGTCGTCGACAAGAGGTAATGGAAACACATCTTTCGTCGTGACGTCATTGACGCCTCTATAATCAATGCATCACCTAACATTTCCGTCCTTTTTCCGGATAAGCACTGGTGTAGATGCCCAATCAGATGTTGACTCTTGTATAAGTCCTGATTGTACCATTTTTTTCTAAGTGAGCTTCTTCCTCATCAGAAAAACATGCAGGGGTTTTCCGCATTCTCTTTTTGATAGGTTTTGCATTACCTGTATCTATAGTATGTTCTATAGCTGTGAAGTTGCCTAGATCAAAGTCATTCTTAGCAAATACATCTTGGTATTATATTAGAATCTTTGCAAAGCTTACCTTCTGGTCTTCTTCTAAGTTTTCACTAGATTCAGTGAAAACTTGTTGCAAGTGATTGGGTAGATGTTTCAACGGGTCTGTTTTAGATGCAACTGGATCAAGTTCCACCTATGACACTCTTTCTACCTGTGAAGTGATATCAGAGTCATTGGATCTGAAAAAATCTTGTATGGCATAAGCATTGCCTATGTTTGCACCCTTTTTCAGCACTCTATATTTATATGTATTTAAAAGGCACATGACGGGTTTAGTTCCCGAGCTTCTTACCACTTTCGGAGATAAAAACTTGGTTTTGATGTTTTGTTCTGGTTCAATAACATAGTCTGGTAAATCTGAGTCCATACGACACTGAATTTTAGCTACAGAGTGTGGTGGTAACACTTGTCTTTTGCATACTGTTACCCATGCAATGCTTGGCATCTCATTTGTGTTCATTTAACTTTAAAGGCATTCCATAAAATGATAAGGTACCCTTACCCATGTCTAATACTGCTTTACCTTTGTGCAGCATATCAAAACCTAACAGCATGTCTTGTTCTATAGGGGCTGCATGTATGTCTTCTGTGTAAGATTTGGATCCTATTTACAATTTTACAGGACCTACTACATAGCCACACATTTCCATGTCTTTTCCAGCAGCTTTCATTTTCACTTCCCGCTTAATTGGTGGTCGGTTTGATAATGATTTATAGATAACGTCTGCAATTATTGTTACCTGTGCTGCTGTATCTACCACTGCTGTTATGTTTTTGTTACATACCTGTACATTGATGGAATACTGTGAGACAGACCTCATTTGACAGACGATTACCTGTTCCATGTCAGTGTCCTTTACTTCATGTCTCTTACTTGATTTAGTCAAATCATGGTTTTCTGATTTGCTATTCTGTGTGTGCAGGTTTTGGCCTATTGACGTGGGGGTCGGGGTGCGGCCTTCTTCTCAGACCCTTTGAAGTTTAAGTATCCTTTTGATTATTAGGACAATTTCTTCTAAAATGTCCTTCCTTTCCACATGTATAACAAGCCCGTGATTTATGTTCAAATCGTTGTCTTGTTGGCCTTATTCTCTTACCTGGTTGTTCTAATTTATCTGTAATTGTTTTCTTTAACCGTACCTCAAGATCTTGGAGGGCTTTCTGCAGACCCTGCTGTTGAATATAGTCACTGCTTGAAGGCTGTATTTGATTAACTGCACTCACACTTTCTTAGTCATAATCTACTCTCCTTTTTTGTCTATCGGGTTTCGACTTACTATGCATAGCTACATGAATTTGTTGGTACCTTCTTACCATTTGAATAGCTTGATGTACCGTTCCTGGAGCCTGATTACAAACATATTCTCCAGCATCTTTATCCACCATGCCTTGGCAGAATTCGTTTACTGCCTGTTCATTTGCAAATGTTTCAGGTAAACCTTTGAAAGCTCTCATAGCCATAGTAAGAACCCTATCGGCCCAATCCTCTAACGTCTCACCAATAGTTTGTGATGATTGCATGAATTTTGCTGGAGCAGTAGCTGGTATATTATGCTCGTCAAATCTGTCTGTTAATTTCTTTAAAGTTTCTTGATAATTCATTTCTTTACCATCAGAAACTACCGAAAGATATTCTAAAGCCTTACCTTTTAGACTTAAGCACAAGCAGTTCAGGCATTCTTCTTCTGACCATGCGTATGTTCTTGCATATCGTTGGAATTGCATGAAAAATGC
Source organism: Mercenaria mercenaria (assembly GCF_021730395.1). Classification (NCBI taxonomy): domain Eukaryota; kingdom Metazoa; phylum Mollusca; class Bivalvia; order Venerida; family Veneridae; genus Mercenaria; species Mercenaria mercenaria. The sequence goes on from NW_026463356.1 coordinate 44,669, forward strand.
TTTCCAACTGCCCTTTCCATCATAGCTTAGATGTTTTGGAAGGGTACCTAATGGGTCTCTCTGTCGAATTCCACTTCGATTACCATTTGATACTGATTGTCGTATCTCTGTCTGACTATTATTCGAAACTGTACCTGAACGTTGATGCAGTGTTTCATCAAAGTGTAATTTAGGTTTTGGTAAACCTTTTACTGCAGATGGTAATGGAGTATATGGTGCAGTCATTGTTTGATTAATGGTAGAACTTGACTGGCCCGGAGATGTAGTCTGGACATCGCTAGATGTCGGTGTTGATGTTTTTGGGACACTAGGTAATTTACTTACCAAGTCTTCTCTCACCTCAACATTTTGACGTGTAATCATTCTTCTAGCCGATGAAAGTAACTGCATAAAATCAGACCCCCATGTACCTTTTTTCTCTTCTGCTTTTATAGCATTCAGAGGCCTAGCTTGAGTTTCTGGTGCATCAGGATGTTCACCAGAAAAGTCTAAATGATCACCTGATGATTCATGAGAATCATCACTTTCAGGTTCATGCAAGGTTTGATTTAGAGTGAAGCCAATATTGTTCAAGACTTCCTCTGGAAAAGATCTGCGGGCGATAGTTGATAGAATCTCCGGTCTGATATTCCCATTACTCTCCCTTACTGCCACTATAGCATTAGCTAGTTTCAGCTTAATGCCTGGAATAGCGACAAGTACCTCCACAGTTGCAAAATCAATGGCAATAGGTGTTGATGATGTATCTGACTTAGCTTCCGCCATTGTTTTGAAGAATATAAAGCAACTTACCACAAGTGTAGACTGTTAGTTGATTTTAAACAGACCAGACCCATTACACACCTTCGTCACTCCAAGCAATACCAGTGTACTGTCAAAATATCGACGTTAATAAAGTAGATCTGCAACATACAAGAAATAATTAAGAAAATGAATTTATTCTCTTAATTTATAAATTGTAGTTTATCTTTACCAACATTTGTGATAGGTCGAATATTTCCACTAAGTTCAGTGGAATATATTATTTTTTCGGATTGGCCGTATGCTCTTCGAAGAAGGCTGTAGGTAGATACCAAGTAAGGCTGTACGTTGATATTTTAGACCTAGGTAACGGTCTTACGCCGTTTCTGGTAGGTAACCGTTACCCCTCCCACTCTTGTTGCAATTTGGTAGCGTTTGCAGCGATAATTTTTAAACCGCTGCCACCATTATAGTGTTTCTCAATAATAAATATCAATAAGTAATGGTTTACTTACTTATTGGAAATGCTTTCCCGGTGGTTGTTGAACTACGTAGTTCAACAGAATACTGAACGTATCCCTATAGCTCAGAAGAAGGCGTCCTCACTGCAGAGTGCGGTATACCAGAATGCCCTGTTCCCAGCTATCCCAACGTACAATGGCTCGTTTTGGCGGGTGTCGTAGGTCACTGAACATCTGTCACGGGTCAGTGAACCGCAGCCACTACACTAGATACGTGAGCTCTATTGTGATGAAAACTTAAAAATTATTTGAATCACTCTCGTGTCCACCTCATGGAAAAAACCAATACTGGTCGCAGTGGTGTCGTATGAGAAGGCATGGTCGTAACCATACAGTCAGGTGCTCAAACTCACGACCCCTGGATTGAAGTTATGAGGTCTTAAACTTGTGTGTGGTTTATATAAAAAAATGGTCTAGACTCTATATATTGTTATTTAGTAACCTTCCATATTTTCAAAGTTATAAATAGGATATCTTTTCTGCCATAAGTACATGTATGTACTATGCATGTACCCATTTCTTTTCTATTGATCTTTATACACAAAATATATTATCCCCCGCTTTGTCAACATGAAAAAATATATTGTAGAATAAAAATCGGATTATATTCAAATGTTTACAGTGTATATAGCGGTGATTCATTTTCTTTTTAGCCAATGACATTGAATACTGAATAGTAAGAAAACACAAACAGTCTCATTAAATTTTAATTATGTTTTATATTTTTCACTCTTTAAATTTTTAATTGTGTTACTATTTCTTGGCCCTCATTTAAACTGAACATGTATGAACAACAAAATGATTAATTAATCACACACACATATTTTTCAGAGACACTGGAGCCTGAAGGGGTGCTTCAAATGGTCCTGTTACCAGAATATTTGGTCACAGTTAAAACAACTGAATAAATATAGTATAAACTTTGAGGTCTAAGTGCATGCTTGACATATTTTTGGGCAAGTGGAAAAAACTGACAATTATGAGCTACATTTACAGTACAGAGTGTTCTAAATTCTACATAGGCCAGGAACAAAGTCTGCAAAGATTTAATTGTTACAATAGTGCAGGATGAGATACTGATAGTTAACTGGATTAGCATTCATGTCAGCAGTCAATCAAAACTTCGTGTCAGAAATGCTTGATATCTATGGAAATCAGATGTATCGTATCTGGCCTAGTACGAAATAAAGAGTTAAATTATTTTGATTTTGGGCTAAGACTAAAAACATTCTTTGTTTCCGGTAACATGCTAAAACAAGAGCTGTCGGATGACAGCACGCTCGACTATTCGAAGAATTGATTGAACAATGGGGTCAAAATATTACCACAGATATTCAGACAAAAGAAAAAAAAAAGATTGGACAAACAATGTTCCTGTATTTGTGGATTTTGATAAGTCTTGCACTAAGTGGCAATGTGTGAACCCATTTCAAAGTCCAAAAAGGGCCATAATTCAGCCAAAATAGTTGTCAGAGTTAGTACTCTTGCCTACAGATAGAAATCATGATGATAAACAAGTGTTCAAAGTTTAAAAGCAATAATTATGTCAAATAGTTTTGACAAGAGTGGACTTGTATGAAAAAAGAACAAATTTCCAAGTCCAAAAAGGGCCATAATTCAGCCAAAATAGATGACAGAGTTATGTACTTTTTCCTACAGTAATAAAGTAATAAAAGTTTCAAAACCATATGTCAAACACTTTACACAAATTATTAACTGGTACAAAAATCTTAACCAAGATTTCTAAGTCGAAAGGGGCCATAATTCAGCCAAAATCCTTGAAGGAGTTATGTACTCTTGTCTATAACTGGACATGGTGATGATAAATAAGTCTTCAAAGTTTCAAAGCTTTATCTCAAAAGACTTTGTCAAAATATGAACTGATACGAAAAACTTAACCATGATTTCTAAGTCAAAAGGGGCCATAATTCAGCCAACATCCTTGTTGAAGTTATGTGCTCTTGCCTATAACTGGTCATGGTGATGGTAAACAAGTGTTGAAAGTTTCAAAGCAATATCTCAAAAGACAACCTGGGCAATACGGACAATTGAATTTGCCACCCCTGCCTGGTAACAACATGATATTTTATTTATGTCTGTATGTGTATTGTGGCGTAAGACGGTAAGTATGAAGTATTTCTACAATTATATTGTGGAGTAAGTAAGTATGAAGTGTGACTGCAGTTGTATTGTAGAGTAAGTATATGAAAGATATATTAAAGTAGATCTATGGTAATTATTATGAATACATTGTCATGGAGTAAGTATGAAGTGCGTTCACAATTGTGTCATGGAGTACTTTTGAGGTACAACCACATTTATATCGAAGAATAAGTATGATGTATGTCTATACAGTATGTTGTATTGTGAAGTATAAAGTATGTCTACAGATGTACATGTATGGTGGAGTAAGTATGAAGTATATCTACAGATGTATGGTGGAATACGTATGAAGTATGTCTACAGATGTATCATGGGGTAAGTATGAAGTATGTTTACAAATGTATGGTGGGATAAGTATGAAATTTGTATACAGATGTATCATGGAGTAAGTAAGAAGTATGTCTACAGATGTGTCATGGAGTAATTGTGAAGAATATCTACATATGTATCATGGAGTAAGTATGAAGTATGTCTACAGATGTATGGTGGGATAAGTATGAAGTTTGACTATAGTCGTATTGTGTAGTATTTATAAAGTATGATAGAACTTTGTGTCATGGAGTAAGTGACAGTGTGAAATATCATGTCTATGTAGCTATCTAGTTGAGTATGCATGAGGTATGTCAGCAGTAGTATTTTGGGGTAAGTCTAAAGTACCTCCACAGTTTTATACTTGAGTAAGTATGAAGTAATTCCATAGCTGTGTCATGGATTAAGTAAGTATGAAGTGAATACACAGATCTACAGTTGTGTCATTGAGTAAGTATAAAGTACACACACAACAGTGTCATGGATTTAGTATAGAGTGCTTTCACAGTTGTAATTTGTTGATCAAGTATGAAAAGTTATAAATAATGTTTAAAGTTGTATTATGTATAATATGGAATAAGTATGAATTATGTCCTCAGTTGTATTGTGTATCAAACATTTAATTTGTCTACAAGTTATGTTATGATTTTTTTATACTCACTAAAAAGCACTTGAATTCTAACCCTGCCATGCACATTTATAGTACATATAAGCTGTGGCGGTTTACTAAATTAGCTTTTTGGTGGGCATTAGTGCCATGTATAAATTTGTTAAAGATGATACATTTTGTAGATAATCACATCATGTACAGTTAATTCCTGATTCATCAATGCCATATTGAACAGCAATTCATTAGTTAACGTTTTACTGTATATAGAAACAAGCAACTCCTCAGTCTTTTAAATTTCTTTTGAAAAGTCAACTTTGATCTTAAAATTGTACGATACTGTTTAGTATTTTATTTTTTGGGATGGCTACCAATTAAATAATCTTAAAATAAATGTCACATATTTTGACCTTATCAGTCCTGGCTTGATTAACCATTAACAGTGTTTTGAGAAGAAAATGGATATAATTACACAAAATTTGAATAGCCTTAGGAGTTAATAACACAGACTAATGTTTATTTTTCTGTTTTAGATAAATTGTTCTTCAACAAACAATAATTACATTTTGTTTTTGACATAGCTTTACTGTTTAACCTTGTTAGATATTGTTTGTCACTATAAACACACTTATTATTTTAAGAATCCTTGTTAAAGAGATTTGAGACAAATTGTTTATAGTGTAATAGTAAGATGATATCAACAGTCTGGTGTATTACTATACACCACAGACATTGGGTTATAATTACATGTATTGTCTAAATATATCATTTCAGGTCATTTTTTTTGTTAATCTTGAGAAATATGCACAAGTTGTGCTGTAGAAATGTTGCTTAACTTTTTCAGTGCAGCATTACTATGCAAAAAGAACAGAAACAAAGCATATTGTGAAATCAATGATTCAGTTTTCATCAAACTTTTTTCTCCAAAGAAACAGTTTACTAAATCTTCAAAGATCATTGAGTTGCATTCAATACTATTTTCAAAAGAATGTATTTTCTTGTGAATAAGAAGTTGCTGAGAATCTTTTTGTGATTGCTTTCTTTTATTTACTAAGGCTCCCATGTTAACATGTTTAAATGAGTCCTTGTCATGTTTGACTGGTAAATGTTTACAACATTTCGTAAATGTTTACAAAATTTCTATCTGGTTAAACAAAACGAGCATCCTTAGAACAACCATGTCTTTCTGATTGAAACACGTTTTCTGTCTGTTAAAGGTATTAGATATGTCTTTTGCAGTAAACAGGGAGTCGCCATATTTGCCCACTTGTTCGGTTCAAAAATTGATTAATTTAGAAAATAGATTGCTCCATTGGTTTGCGGATGATAACTCAAGAAAGCTTTGGCCTAGGATCATGAAAGTTAATAGGGTGGTTGATCATAACCAGCATATGACCTCTAAAGATTTTGAGATCAGTAGGTCAAAGGTCAAGGTCAAAGTGACCCAGAACAGTTAAATGGTTTCAGGATGATAACTTGAGAACGATTTGGCCTAGGATCATGAAAGTTGATAGGGAGGTTGGTCATGACCAGCAGATGGTACCTATTGATGTTGAGGTCATTAGGTCAATGGTCAAGGTCACAGTGACCAGGAACAGTTTAATGGTTTCCGGATGATAACTCAAGAATGTTTGGGCCTAGGACCACGAAATTTAAAAGGGAGGTTGGTACTGACCAGCAAATGATCCCTAAAGATTTTGAGGTCAGTAGGTCAAAGGTCAAGGTCTCAGTGACCTGGAACAATTAAAATGTGTATGGATGAAAACTTGAGAATGCTTGGGCCTAGGATCACGAAACTTAATAGGGAGGTTTATCTTGACCAGCAGACGACCCCTATTGATTTTGAGGTCAATAGATCAAAGGTCAATGTCACCTTGACCAAGAACAGTATAGCTTTTATGCTCAGTGACTAAATAATTTCTGTCCCTTGTGCAATTACTGAATGCATCAAGGGGGGCATTTCGTGTTCTACGAGCTCTTGTTTTGTCCTATCTTTGTTAATATTGCTTATATCTTACTGTTACTTCACGTAAACATTGTCCAGTATAAAAACAAAGTATCTGTAGAGTCCGTTATACCCAAGGTCAAGGTCACCAAGGTGTTATACTAAGGTTATTTTTAAGGTTAAAGATTTTTGGCAACCTTTGTTTTTCTGTCATATCTTTGTTGCTATTGCTTATATATACTGTAACTTTACATAAACATTGTCCAGCATACAAACAAAGTATGTACAGGGGCTGGGCCGATTATATCCAAGGTCAATGTCATCAAGGTGTTATACTTAGGTTATTTTAAATGTTAAAGTTTTTCGGCAACCTTTGTTTTTCTGTCATATCTTTGTTATTATTGTTTATATCTTACTGTAAGTTCACATAATCATTGTCCAGCATACAAACAAAGTACGTGCAAGGACTGGGCCCATTATACCAAAGGTCAAGGTCACAAAGTTGTTATACTTGGAATTATTTTCATGTTAATTTTTTTCGAAAGCTTTGCTTATAGACATATCTTTGGTACTTTAAAAGATAATGACTTGAAATTAAAAGCTATAATTTATAATCATCATCATCTGCATGTGTGGTAACAATCCTTATAACTCTGATTTGTATTTTTGACCAAATAATGCCCCTTTCATACTTAAATTTTTATCTGTACCTCTCTGATTATTTGATATTTTTAACACAGACTCAAGCTATTGTGCAATATTCGTCCACAGTTCTAGTTGGTCTTGTCAGTAACTTTACTATATTCAAGTAACTTGCCACAGTCACCGTAACAAATTAATTTGTTGCATGTAAGATTCAGATCTCTAACTCAAGGTTAAGGTCACCTTTAGAGATGAAACATTTTGGTATTTTTTATCTGGTCTGTTCCTTTTTTATGTATTGGTGTATATCTAAATAACTTTGCATACATAATAACCATTACAAGACATTGTGTCATGTGCAAACGTCACAGACACTTAAGTTAACTTTTTTTTGTACATGAAATTACTTCTTTTATATGATAAAAGTACAATACATGACAGTGCTTTATGTCAGTTTTCCCACTAATCTAAAAATGAAATTAAGTTTATATTTATTAAATCAGGTGATTGTAATGATACATGTAGATATAAAAAGCTATTGATAATTAGGAACACAGAATATAACTTTATGGTATATATAGGTAAATAGAGAATTACTTTAGTTGCAATACATTTATAATATGTTGATAAGTAGTGCAGATCTGCATTGAAAAATAGTAGAACTAACTTTTTCTGGTGTGTTATTTAAAAACAAAGTTTTGTAGTACCATGTAATTGTCATGCATTTCATTTATTAGCTCTCCTGAGCCAAAGGCTCAGAGTGAGCTATTGTGATCGCTCACCGTCCGTCCGTCTGTCCGTCCGGCGTCCGTCCCCACTTTTCGTTAAACAACATCTCCTCCTAAACCACAAAGCCAATTTTGATGAAACTTCACAGAAATGATCCTTGGATGATCTTCTTCAAAAAATTGTTCAAAGAATTGAATTCCGTATAGAACTCTGGTTGCCATGGCAACCGAAAGGAAAAATTAAAAAAATCTTCTTGTCCAAAACCACAAGGCCTAGGGCTTTGATATTTATTATCATCTAGTGGGCCGCTACCTAGATGGTTAAATTATCCCCCTAAGGTCAAATATGGCCCCGCCCCGGGGGTCACATGGTTTGTATAGACTTATACAGGGAAAACTTTGAACATCCGAAACTATAAGACCTAGGGCTTTGATATTTAGTATGTAACATCATCTAGTGGTCCTCTACCAAGATTGTTCAAATAATCCCCCTAGGATATAATATGGCCCCGCCTTTGGGGCGGGGGCGGTCACATTATTTCTATAGACTTATATAAGGAAAAACTTTGAAAATCTTCTTGCCAAAAACAAAAGGGCCTAGGGCTTTGATATTTGGTATGTAGCATCATATAGTGGGCCTCTAAAAAGATTGTTCAAACAATCCCCCTAGGATGAAATATGGCCCCGCCCAGGGGGTCACATGGTTTTATATAGACTTGTATAGGAAAAAAACTTTAAAAATCTTTTTGTCTGAAACAACAACACCTAGGCTTTAGATATTTAGTATGGAGCATTGCCTTGTGGTCCTCTACCAAGATTTTTCAAATTATTTCCCTGGCGCGAAAAGAGGCCCTGCCACGGCGTTCCCTAGTTTTACATAGACATATATAGGGTTTTTTTAAAAATCTTCTTGTCTGAAAGTTCAAGGCCTATGCCTTTGATATTTTTTATGTACTTGTTAAACATACTCACGATTGCATGTAAACAAATCACAATGATTACATTTGTAAAGAAAAATCAAAATAAAGATTGAAATATCAATATTCCTTTGTATTTGTTTTTCTTTTTAAAGATGATTTTGTTCCAGCCTGCTCTATCAGTATTTTTCGAGAAAGAGATGCCACTTTTCAACCAACAACAGAGATGGACCATAAAATACTTTTACGAAAAGGCTTGCATATGACCAGCATAAACAAGAGTACTACATGAGTAGCATATGAAAAGCATATAAAAGTAGAATCATATGAGTTGCATATGAAAGGAGCTAACATATGAAAAGCATATAAAAGGAGAAGCATATGAATAGCATATGAAAGGAGGTAACATATGAATTTGATATCGGTATTATGCCCATATCATATGCTAGGCCTTTCAATTTGCATATGAAATTCATATGCTAATCATTTCATATGAAACTGATATATTTTTCATACGAGAATCATAAACTGATATCATATGCTTATCATATGCGGCTCTTTTTTTTATGATTAGCATATGAAAAGTATCATATGAAAAGCATATGATAATCATATCGGTTTCATATGTGGCGACATTACCTGTGTACCTTAACCCGAAACAGATCAAAGTAAAACTGATTAAATTTATTCAGTTCATAACAGCATGCTGAACACAGAATATAGTACGATCCTGTGTCTGATTCATTTTGACATTGCTAAAATAAACCGTATCGTTTATCAAAACGCAGTTCTGCTTCGAAACCAAATAGTTAGTTTTCCATATACGTAATTTTGTATTGCTAGATTAATCAAGTATGCTTTTTAACTGTATACTTAATGTTAGTATGGTATAAAACAGCTGATACGAACTAAGGATACATAAAAAATAATCATTTTAAACTAAACTTTTAGTGCTTTCATATTTTCGGAGCAGTGTAAAATTTATAAATATCTAACATATTCGTTACATATTAGCTCCACGTACACCGTTTTACTTTATGCGATATCAAGGTGTCCTAAATATTCAAGTGATTTGGACTGGTCAATATCTCGAGTTGTTTTTCTTTTTGATTGTGAGATATTCTCGTTAGTTACATGTTTTACTTTTGGCCGATTAAAGCAGGAACTAGCTCTTTATTGTAAACAATTATTGTCTGCAACTAAATGGCTGTCGGAAGGAATGAGTTGACACCTGAGTAAGAAGAGATTGTGACATCTTTGGTAAATGATGGACTTTCTCAAAGAAAACTGCAAACGTGTTAGAAATAGGTCTATCTGGTGTGTGTAGATGTCGTAAGAGGTATAATGCAAGAGGACGTGTAGAAAACGCACCTCGAAGTGGAAGGTATTTGGCAGCAGTCGAACTTATAATGGTTTTTTGGAGCTTTGGAAGCTACTGGGGTAATAAAGACTCACAGAAATAAATAGTGTGTCTAGACAGCAACTTGTGGCCAGTTATTGCCAATTTTTTGACAAGGAAACTATATAGTGCACACAAGGAGGACTTCTCAGTGGGAAACAAAATGAAAATAGTATAACCTGTATGTCTTGGTCTTCACAGAATCCTGATAATTATAAACATTATAGTAAATGTATGGCGAACGATCAAAATTAGACGTGAAAGGAAGAAACACAAATCTAAGCAAAATCGCATTGATGAAGTTAAACGAAATTGGTGGGATCATCCAGTGTACTGTTTAAAAGACCTTTATGCCTCCATTCCTAAAGGAATTCGGCAAGTGATAGTTAGCAGAGGTCATGTCACCAAATATTAACAGACTTTTGTATCTAAATAAGTATTTTATGAGAAAAATTTAACATGTTTTACAATGCGGTCATTTCTGAAGACTCACTTTTGGACAACCACTGTAAGTGGATTTCCCCATGCCGATTGAGTGGTTTGAATGCAATAATGAAGCATGACGTGACGCTTTTCTACTAAGATGTATTACGCAAAACGTAATCAATTGATACAACTGAAGAATGCATCGTCATTTAGTTAAGAACACTAGTTACAGCATGAGTATTTTTATATGCAAATTCAACTGTTGATATTCAAATAGTTTTGGTCTAAATATTATGCGCAAATATATTTACCCCATTAAGAGCCAAACATTTACTTTAGGTCATCAAAAGTAAACATTTTAGACTGGCATCAATGACATATTAACAAAAGTTACATTTAATCAATTGATAAAAACACCTTTGTATTGTAAAATTACTATAAAAATCATTAAATTCATTTACTTTGTCTCGTTTAAACTTCATCGCCCTTAGAAAATGGTCGCTGTATTCAACTATTTCTAAATACCATAGGGATGTATTACTATGTTTAATATGTTAACCACTTTACAATACCATATTTACATATTGATGTGAATATTATTTGTTAACTTTCGGGGCCTCCGTGGTTAAGGCTGTTAAAGGCTGCTGTACTCAAATCACTTGCCTCTAAACGACGTGGGTCTCATTCAGCATCACTGGGTGCATAGAGTTGTTCATTTGAGACGTCCCCGATGAAATAATGCTCAAAGGGACACCTACGGTCGTCATCGACCATCAAAAGCTGGAAAGTTGCCATATGACATATATATTTGTCGGTGTGACACTAAACCCCGCAAAAATTGTTAAATTTCAGAACACTTCATTTCTAACATGATATTTATATTCGCTGTTTTAGTTATCTGAATCCATGCTGTTACATAATGTCATGCAGTATGATTGACGTGTTATGCCCCTTAAACAAATAGAACAAATCATCAGTTTAGATAAAGTTTGATCAAGATGGATGTCACCTGTTCTGACCGGACCAAGATCATGATATAGGACGTTTCGTTAGGTAGTTTTCCATCATTCTTGATTGTGAAATGTTATCTATTGTGGATTCTGCCTGAATTAAAATATAACCACAAAGACAAGCAATATGAATAAATTTTAAGTGAATTTCATATGTACATGTAAATGATGAGTTTTAAAGCTCCACACTCTCTATCTTCTTTCTTACTTGTTTTTGCTATTAGCGAAAAAGGAATGGATTTCGTGGTCAAGTAGTTATGGTCGCTGACTTACAATCACTTGTCTCCCTACGAGTTGGGTTCGAGCCAGGATTGTGGCGTAGTATTCTTCATGTGTGGAACCCATCCACCTGGCTTGCGAAAGGTCGGTGGTTCTATCTAGGTGCTCGCTATGATGAAATATTGCTCGGAGTGGTACTTGAGATATTCCTCCATCCAAAGCTGGAATGTCGCACTATGACTATAACTGTATTGGTTTGACGTTAAACGACCAAAAAACAAAATTTATTACATCTGTCATGAAGATATGAACCGCGGTGTGGGTATTTAAGGTTTGTTACTTTTTTAAGCTTTAGGAAATCAGTCATTCTCTATTCTCACATGGGCAATTAATTCTTTCCTGCCTAACAAGAAAGAACAATGTTATCTAGGTAGGAGTTCGCGTTATCTTTTTCATAAACTACACGTGCTCATATTGACGTCATATTTTTAAGTCTTAGTGTATTAGATATTTTCATATACAATGTATTTGAAATTGTTGCAATAATATTAACGCTATGCAGGAAAAGGCAGGTACCCCTGGTTTGGGAAATCCCTGTCTTGTGCAGGAAGGTGACGCCTTTGTTTAGATGTTGCCATCTAGCTTAAACGACTCGTTTGGTATTCGAAACGCTACTAGAGGCAATTCAAACACAAGCAGTAATGTAACATGTTACAGAGCTAAACATGTTAGCACAACATATTATTGTGCCGATCGCTTGTAGTACAACATGTTACTCTGATAATCATATATTAGTGTCAATTAGTTTAGTACAATATTTCATCTTGTATTCTCGTACAACGTTATATCATACCGAGACATATACAACCATTGAAACACTAAAGTTTTTCAGGCTTAAAAATGTTTTATAAACGGTTAGATTTTAATTTCGATATTTTCTGGCGTTTTAATTTCAATGGCATGGATAATCTTGTTGCACTTTTGTATCGGTTTTTAAACATCATTTTTATTTAATTATGTCATTTTTTATCTAGTATGGAGTTTTTTATGAATGTAAACAATACTCTTGGACTGTCAAAATATAATCTATAATTCTAGAGATTGGTCAATTGTAAATATCAGGAATAACGCATTTGTCATCAGTAAAATGACCACTGAAGATAAATGCGTATTACCTGACTACAGATGAGTAAATCATGACAAATGAAGTCATTATATACGAAATGAATGTGCAAAGGTATGAAAATGTAGCAGGTAACTAGTGTTATATTGGTATGCACAATTGCTTTTGTAAATATAAATTTGTGTGAAATAACTGACATACACTTATGATAGCACATTTATCAGATGTTAAGGTATTTTGTTGAGGGTCCGGCCAAGAACTATATAAGTACTAAGATTTTAGCTTCCCGAAAGGTAAATTCGTTCGGACGTTGATCCGGTGACATGGCTGTTCCGAGAAATCAAGAGAGCGAGGAACAAAACAGCATGGACCTTATGGAACAGACTCGAAGTTAAGGTATTTGAAATTTGACATACAAAATATTACTTGACCCTGAAAATTCACACTTGGGTTATGCGCTCTGCATGTCGTCCTGATGAGGGTAACAGTAAATACTAATTTTATGAAATTCATCTATGTAGTTTAGACGATTTTGAGCAGATATTAGACTTGAAAATGATCTACTTGACGTTTGGATCTATTGATCTTTGCTGTGCGCACTGCACGTTGTGTTGATGAAATAATATATCAATGCTAGTTTCGTGGAAATCGTTGCAACAGTCTAGAATGTATGGAGCGGAAAAGAAATTAAGTTACTTGACCTCTTTAATTTCAAGTGTAACTTCTACCTTAGACCTAGTTTCATGGGTTGTGTGCTGTATACGGTTTCTTTGTAAGACTAATATTTAATGTTAGTTTTATGAAAAACATCTAAGCAGTTAAGACATTATGGAGCGGAAAGTAGATTTCGCTGTTTGACCTTTAAATTTAACATTGACCTTTCACCTAGTGACCTGGGTTATACGCTCTACATATCATCTTGGTGAGGGTAGCAATGGAGCAGTAGTCGGTTAAAAAGCTCAGACCTTATGTTGTATTGTTATATGTCCTGCCGACTTAAAAAATAAAACTTATCTTATCTTATCTTAGCAGACATGAAGTTAAGCAATTTGGTTTTGTGCTCTGCATGTCGACTTGATGCGGTGAGTAGTTGTTGCTAATGTTATGAAAATCTTCCCAAGGATTAATAAGGTATGGTGCGGATATTGCGGTCATATACTCATGACCGATATTATACATTATAGAAAATAGCCCGACTATTGGAGATGTATTCTTTCTTAAACAAAACGCATTTATACGGTAATACATGTATTTGGGACTTGAACAAAATAGCGTAGATAACCTAGCACGGAGATTGACATAGCTACCGGATGACAAAGACAGTCAAGAATGATCAGTATTTCAGTCGTTAGAGTATTACAAACGTTAGCGATTTAAATCTTAGTCCTTTGGGATGCGTAAAAGGGGTATTCTTACATATGACATTAATTTTCACAATAACAATTCTCAGGTGCCGTGTGGCGGCCGTTAAAGTCTCCCTGTTTTTTTTTTTTTTTTTTTTTTTTTTTTTTTTTTTGGGGGGGGGGGGGGGTTTAGGGAGGAGGGATTCAGTATTTTATTTTTGTCTTTCCTTTGGGATCAATTTAATATCTGTGTTCTTGTCCTTTAAGATCAATTCAATATCTCTGTAATAGAATTCTGCTTAAGTCGGTGCTAGGTGACGTGAGCGGTGTTGCACTCTCCAGTACTTCTCTTTTACAGTCTCAGTCAAACCGAGCTTACTATCATTTTGCTTCGCTGCATACCAAAGGATCTTCTTATACTGAATATAACGTAAATGACTGTTTTGATATGATAAATTATATTCATGTTTTGCGTGGATTTGTGCATAATAAATATTGGTTTTAAGTTCAAATATTACTCATATATTTTATATACCTGTTTAACTGATGTACACTTAAATGTGTGATCTTATCTCAGAACAAATAGCTTTAATAAAATGTTATAGTTGACACTTATATTGCGGTACAGATATATAACAAATATTTTCGATGGTTAGGTTATCAGTGATAACAGACAAAAGGACGGCATTAGCTTAAAGATTAACTGTCGCCGCAATTCTGCATGAAAAGAAATAAGTGATTTATGATGTGGTACTATATCAAATACTCAGTCAACAAATAGGAAGCATACAATATTTTTTTTACATGTACTACAAAACAGTTATTTGCTATTGTAAGAATTGCCACGTGAAGTAATGATTCAATTCAAGCAACACGATAGTGCCAAAGATATGTTTCATTGATATCTATAGCGATAGTTCATCTTTATATTAATGTACATATAACATTATATACTTAGTGTCTATTAAATCATTCTGACATTGTCGGTGTTGAGAGCAGGACATGGCCGCTTCGTGTTCGTCTAGGACAAACCTGGAAAGGTACATGATTTCATTAACTTTTTTCTGTATTGAAATGCACTTGTATCTCGTTTAGAAATAGCTTGAGGTGTTTGATTTAACATAAAATATTCACTATAATAATTTTCGAATTGTTTAAAGTGAACCGATGCTGCTCTTAAACCAGAAAAGAGATCGATAGTAAAGCGTTCACCTCACAGAAAAATAAAACGCTCGGGGAAATTTTATTTTCCTGTCAAAAAAAAATCCCCTCTACATTACGTCAGTTAGATAGTCCTATTAATTATGATGTCTATTACCTATTACATGTATAAGACTATCATGCAAACTTACGTAAATCACACGAGTGTTCTGTTTGTGCCTCGTGCTCAGATACAAAAGGACATTGATTTTAGTGGTCAACAAATTGCTGTAGCTTTGAAATACAAAATAGGTTTCTTTTGAAAGAAGAAGAAAGGAACGATTTTAATTTATGAATCTGTGTGCAGCACATAAATGGTGTAAAAGTGATGAATCCATCTATATTTGTAAACTATGAAGTTAGCTTTCAATATGAAGTAAAAAGAGAGATTCAACGGATGCAAATAGCTTTAAGATATTATACATTCCTGTAAATTTCTTTCATAAAATTGCCTTTGTATGATATTGAATGCTTCCGGATAATTATTGTTCTGGGCTGAGCTGATTTAAAGGCGCTCGCTACAGTTTTTCCGGACGTGTCGATATTTACCCCAACACCGTGCCAATTTGGTTGTGTTTCTAATAGATGTAGCTCATTTCAGGGTTGGAGCGGTCTTCTGCGCATGCCCGGGAGTGATTATCTAATGTCGCGTACGGCATAAAATTCGCAAATTATTGTATGTTCGTATGCATTTAATATATAATGTGTATAATATACTGACTAAAGGTTAGAGTAAGTATCACCATGGTTACAAAATATATACATTGAAAGTATTTTTAGTTCAAATTGCTTTAATCCGACATATACTGGAGTCTGTAATTTATACCGGCGCTCCAACTCTGCATTGAGTCACAGCTGTTTCTAATCCCGTACCGTACCCATACCGTACATCCGTATTCGTAAACTATAGGTTTTGTTCGGAGAAAGGCGGAAACTTTCATCGTTCTATGACATCAAAATGCTTCAGAAACACATTAAAATCCGCTTATTAAGAAATCTGCCGTTTGATAATTTGATATATCTCTAAGTCATTTGCTCAAACACTGAAAGAGTATTTCGTACCAACCTGCGTTGTATAAATGCCCGCCACACCCCGCCTCGTTGTAATTTGATTTAAGCGAAATTTAATATGGTAACCTATCAATTTTCTTTTTGTTTTAGATTATGTAGACATAACCAAATGTATGTGCAGAGTTTGATTAAATTCTATTATGTGAAACTCGATAAAATAGCAGAAGTACCAACTTAAAATTGACAAAAATATGCAAAAATAGCCCTTGGGTCTGCTGAACAAGTATTCCTTTCTTTACAAAATCATTTTCTTTTGATTTCTCTGAGCATGTTTCAAATAGATATATTGTTTTCCGTTATAAAAATGCTTAGATATCAAATTTATGCTGATTATTATACTTTACTGAAATATATATTAGGATTATAGAAATTTTGAAAAATGTTAAAAATAGCACCATATCTAGGGGCAAATTAAATTAAAACAAAGCTGGTGACCTAGTATTTTTATTTCATTTTTCTAAACATCATAACATTATCTTTTAATACAAAACATTTCATCAAAATCTATTATTGAGAAAAAAATTACGAAATTGTAGCGAGCGTCCTTAATGTCTGTCTTCTGGTAATTTGACCTGTTTATTTCGGGTACTTAAGTGGGTTTCTCTTGATGCTCAGTTTTCTGCTAAGGCACCGAGTACATGTGGTTTGGGTTCTTAAGAATTCACAAGAATATTTTTGTGTTCTACATACCATGTTTTCGTTGCAATTGTGAATGCTCAGAAAGGGCGGTTTTCGGTGAGCATTACAAACTTATTGATATAAAGCTCCCCAGCGGGTGGTATTTTAACCACTGATCGTTGCAAGACAGTTCGTTTTGTCATCGTGTGCTTGCTTTGTCTTTGTGTTTTTGTGCTAGCGGTGTGCATATCCATGTGCTGTGAATGGACGAGCCTACGTTTTTCTTGTATATAAAGCAGGTGAAAGATTGTTTCTATAAAGAGTGGATGGACAGATAGACTATAGACAAAAGATGACAGTAATAGCTTACCGTTCAATTTCATGCAGTTGAGCATTATACGGCACCATCTCAAATGCTATGGTAAAACAATTTTCAAGTTCTCGTTATCAAATCACACAACCTGTTTCAATAACAAATCTGGTGACAATTCTATAAATATAATCAGTTGTCATCAGTTGGTAATTTGTTAAATTTCTAATTATCCAGATAAACTATATACATACATTCATTGACGTGTGTTTTTATAATGGACATGGAGCCTACCTAAAAAGTGGTCTAGCAAGTTTATCAACGTAACGTGGATTTGGAATGTAATAGCTTGGAGACACTTCGCACTGTCTTCAAAATTATTCAATCAGTTGTCAACAAATTCGTCCTTTTATTAAGCTTATTGGCAACAAAATATATAGCCAAGAAGTCAAAATATATTTTGAATATAAATTAGGACTTTCTAACTGCTTGCCACTTAATCAATTCATTACAGAGGAGATGAAATGTCAGTGTCAAGACTTAAAACACCGCTTATAGCAAGATTAAACTCGAGATGATGCCTTTATTATTTGACCTTTGGCATCAAAGTGCTGAATATTGATTCATTTTAATATCCGAAATAATATCTGCAAGATATGAATTATGTCACATGATTCTAGAATATTTTGTTTCTTAATTAAAAAGACTAGCATGTCTTCACAGAACACGTGATTGCTTTTTAAATGCTCATCATCAGATACGCATGTTCGGACCAATGCATCCCGTCATATAATTAATGTAAATTCAGTAAAATTCAACAAAATGGTAAAAATACATTAACAAGAAACTGTGATACAAAGTGGGGCCAGGAACACGTAGTATTCAAGCACATTTAATAGTTTGGGGTAAGACTCATTGTCCTAACATTGACATATTGGTCCAAACATCAAAAAGGCCATCCAAGGTAAACATCGCCTCTGTAGCCTAGTTGTATAGTGCTCGCTTCCTGTTTGGCAGGTGGTGGGATTGTTCTCAGGTCGCGTCGTGTGACTAGGTGGAGTATCATTTTAGAGGTGACAGTCCAGTGAGACAGCTCTATAAATGTTGTCGTTGTGCTCACTGATACCGTCGTTGGTTTGACTGAGAAAATGTTGAAAAATAGCTAATCTCGAAACACACACAGAATATGCGAAAAAATTCTAATTTTCAAAAGCAAATGGTTCGCAAGTTACTGATCGGAAACCCGTTTAATATGCTTTGGCCCCTTGATCTGTAATTTTGTCGTGTAATCGTCTTAGTCTAAATGGATAATTTACTGACCAAGGCCAATTTGTGAATGAAGTTTAAAGATTCTAAGTCAAATGGTTCTCAAGTTATTGATCAGAAATTGCTTTTGACCCTGTGACCTTGACATTTCTCTCATTTACCCTCAAAAATTTATATTTTCTCGTATTCTCAGGATCTTTTCTCGTGATTTTGAAATCACTTATCTCGTTATTTAAATAATGTTCCCGTACTTTCGAGAACCTCTCGGTATTACAAGGTAATATCTCGTTGTTTTGATAAAATGCCTCGTAATCACAAGATAAACGATTCAATAAATATTATATATTTCACCCGATTCTGTTTTACGTTTCCTCTATATTGATGCGGATACGCAGAAAAATAAAAATGACTTCGTGGTTGAACTGTATCTTATCGCAATAGTCGTTGCAAAAGACAGGTGTATACACAAATTTGTGCAGTTCTTGTTAATTCTAATTTTTTAGACGAATTACGTTCACAGTTAGATATCTATCATGCAAAGACCAAGATGATCTATATATATATAATTATAATTCTTTAAATAAGTAAATAAAATATATTACATTTTTGTTGCGCATGATCAAACATATGTTGAAAACATTATATTTGATTTAAAATTTTAGCTTATATTTTTTATTTATAGATTATTTTCGCCAGAAAAGGAATTATAACAAGACAGAAAATTAGATGAAAATTATAAAATACTTTAAACTCGAGCGTATGGCATCTTAATTCGATTGATCGACATCTTATTTCGGTGCTCGAGATAATTGAAAAAGAAAACCAAAAATAAGTGTTTGTCCAAAACATACCAGCGTTGTTATACAATAATACAGCTTAACTAAACTAAAGGTAGAAACATTTGCATACTTTTGAGCCTCTGAGAAAAAAATGATTTTAATACTGAAAATGTTATAAAGATCAGTCTTCCGCGCGTTGTTTACGTAAGAAATGCATTACTTCTTGACAAAATTATGACGCTTTAAAGACAGCCTAAATATTTCTATGCAATTTCAAATAAAAATTGCATTTCTTATACTTTTCGGTAGATATACAAGCAAACAGACTGCATTTTGTGACTAAACGTTATACGAAACAATTGCATTTTTCACTAATAGTTTAATCAAGCGGTGGACATCAATTTGCAGTGCATTCCCGAGTTAACGAAGATAGCTAAGCTCACAATGACAGTCAACTACACTATACATAAATAGTTACACACATTTGGAGTTCTAAGATTTGTGAAATATACACCAATTATCATCTAAGCCCACCTTCTTAGTTTAATAGGGAGAGCGCAGATCTATGAATCATGGGGTCGTGAATTCGAGCGCTGTGCGAGGCGTATGTTCTCCAAGACGAATTGATAAAAGACATTGTGTCTGAAATCATTCGTCCTCCACCTCTGATTCATGTGGGGAAGTTGACAGTTACTTGCGGAGAACAGGTTTGTACTGGGACAGAATCCAGGAATGCTGGTTAGGTTAACTGCCCGCCGTTACATGACAGAAGTACTGTTGAAAAACGGACTTAATTTCAAAACAAACAAATAAAAAATATCATTTATGTAAAACTCCAATAATACGTGTATAAATACCTCCGGTATACAGTATTTTTTTCAGTAAACGTCAAATTTAGAGACAGTGTCCACTGTATCTATGTAATACTTTGTTGCACTTTGTTGCAATGTCACGAAACATTTTGTGAAACGATATATTACTTTCAGCCAATTGAAAGTATGCATATATTATTTCTGTCTAGTCCCGCTGTTTTTATTGGTTGAGGAGTTATAAATTTTCAACTTTTGCTGATTCTTTAAGTAGGTCAAAAATTGCCGGAGACAGCTGCGCCGAAAAGGAGTTTTAAAAAATCTATTGGCGTTAGCATGAACAGATGTTACATGCCAACAGCACATTATTTGTACAAACTTTCAAACTGTCATTGTCATCATACATTAAATAGCGAAAATAGAACTTCTTGAGTAAGTGATTTTTGTGTACTTTGGGCAAAAAGAGATACAGTGATTAATTTTAGACTGCTTAAGCCCCCCCCCCCCCCCCCCCCGCACACACACACTTTTTGTTCTTTAGTACAGATATACAAGATATACATAAGCAACAAGCTTGTATGAAATTAAAATAAATTGAATCAGTGAAAATTAAATTTGGAACAAATATATACTATTTTTCAATTAATACATTACTGCACGTTATTCAGAAAGTGTGGATAGGTGACAAGCTTATTTCCACTCCATCAAGTAACTTATAAAATAATAGATAAAAGGGCAAAAGTTACACCTTATATTTTCAAAATTTCATAATAATATATATATGAAAGAAGCTAATAGCTGTTGATGTAATTAATTTCTATGAAAAAGGATAATATAGGGTAAGTATCATTCTTATTTCATATCTATGTAAATTAAAAATAATTCAAGCTTTAAAATAATAATTTCTAATTTAAATTTCTATGACAGTTTATTGGCAATAATTATTTGTGCAAATACGTAAAACTCCTGATTTCAAAAAACAAAAATCATTTCAATAAAAGATAGTTAAAATAATACACTTGTAACACGTTCTCTCCGTAAAATGTGTATTACTATTTTACTGATATGAATAAAGAAAGACATACGAGTATGTCAGTAATGGGCCAAATTTTATTAATTTCTTGATGTTTAACCGAAAAATGAGGACAATTGTGAATATTTAACCTGTTATACAAAATACAATTAACAGAACTATATCACTGGCACTTAATAATATGTTATTTTATTTATTATCAAGTAAGTCATAATTTTAAAACTTTGTATCAACGATTTTTTTTCTTTTTGTGTTAAATGTCTCACAGACTACCAAGTCGCAAAGTTCAAATTGATGGTTGAAAGGCATGGGTTAGTGGATGAGTTGATGGAGGTCAGGGTGGGGGCTAATGAAAGCTGAATGAATAGGTTCAATGCCAGAGCACTCCCTAATTTGATAAGTGAACAATTAGATATTCAGTTAACAAGTGCATTAAACTATCTTTATATTTTGACGTTTGATTTTCAATTTATGTTTTACTATGTCTTATGCAAAATATTGATGCACAATAAACTTTCTAACAGTGATTTCATCTCTTCATGTAACATTTTTGTCTTCATTTGCTAGGCCTAAGGCTTCATCCTATCAGCAAATTCAGGCTCATTCAACAATATCGCTATGTTGAAGAGTACAACACAGGCACGTACAACCCAACAAATCTTGAATGGAGCCAGTCTTACCTCAAACAAAGGAAAAACTAAATACACGTTTTAAATCATAAGCAAAATCTAATGATGCATACTCAGACCACATATTTGTAGTGCAATTACTGTAAAACTTCTATTTGTATATTCCATTTAATAATTGCACATTGTGCATCCGTTTAAAATCAAATCTTTTGAACTTTGATAAAAAGATGTTACAGTAGCTGTTGTTGCTCGCCGGATTCAATGTTTTAAGTGTTTAGGTTAAGACATGGAATGAATATTTACTTATATTTTCTTCATCAAATATCTTCAAAAATAATTATGCTCAACGTTGAATTTCATTGGACTAACTGCTAGGGTCTAGAAATGTTTTTACAAAGTGATTTCAACATATTATATTCGCGTATTTGCATAAAATTTAGTAACCAATAAAGACTTAAATATTAAGGCATACACATCGGAAAGAAGGAAATGGAAATGACGTTCAGCTGTCCGAATTCTCTTGCTATTGTTACACGTGTGACTCTGCATGCAACTTGTAACGGGGTTATTAAAACAGTCGGCATGCATTCCTATCTCCCTTTAGGAAAAGAAATATTTCAGCTCGAAAGTTTTGTCGTGTTAGGCGAACTATGAAATTTTGTACTTTTCATGCCCACACTTTATGTGGGGGCATATAGCATGGCTGCTATCCGTATGTCCGGCCGTACGTATGTTCTGAAATCTTGTGTGTCAAACTAGTTCCACTCTATTAGCTTAATCTGGTTCAAACTTTCAAAGATGAAGAGGTTTGAAGCGAAGAGGACCTTAAAGGAAGAAACTTTTGCTGTAGAATTATTTCTGTGACTATTTTTTCTATAATTATGGCCCTTTCTTATTTCCACAAAAAGGCTATACTGAAGAAATTCTATGCGTTTAACCCCTCGTACACGTTTCAAAGTTGCTCTGATGCAGAACTTTACCTGAATACAATTTGCTTCAAACCTTTAGTTCAACATCCTTCATGTGAAGATTGTCTGTTCTTAAAACTTTGCTATTTAGAGAATGACACAGTATGTGGGGATATTCGTGTCCAATGGACACAATTCTAGTTCTATTATAAAACTATTTCTTGTGTAAGAGCTCGTGTGACACAAACGAATCGAAATTTCTACTATGGCATATTATCGTTAATTTGCATGTCTTAATTCACTTTAATGAAAACGTTAGAAAATATAAAGAATGTTTAAATAGAAAAACAAACCCTTTAAATTTAAGTAATATAAATAGTACAGGAAACGTTACCAAAGAAGATATTGAACATTCAGTGAACATTTTACAAAGTTATACAGCATTGTTTATATAGGGGTCTAAAAACTTCGTTATATAAATATGTGACTGTTATCTCCTAGTAACACACCATCAGAAAATGCGTTGTGTTTTTCTTTTGCGTTCTGGCTTATGACGTAATTCAGCAGTCCTATTGACGCTTATGAATCTTCTTATTTAAACAACAAATTTAGTATTTGGTTAGACAGTGTTGTATGTTTTTGTAACATATTAACGTAAATGTGAAAATTTACAATTACCATTCCTGTTTACATAGACGCAGAGACACCTGCATTTTAAAAGTCAGATTTTGTTAAGAGATCAGCATATATTTTCTCTGGGGAAAAATATGTTACATGTGTGCATATAGACGTCATAATTTGACAACATTCTATGACGTCTTAGCGATTGAGAGTTTTATTTCCCAATAACTTTTAAATACATGTATTTGCAATAATATTTACTCTAAAAAATATATTATATGTCCGAGAAATACTTTTCATTATTTTAGCAGGCTTACAATTAGAATCTGAAGTGAAATTAAATTAAATAGGGATCTAGTAACAAGTTAAAAGTTGTTAACAAAAAAGATCAAATGTACTCAGCTGCAAATGTTTATGATCATTATGATGTAACACTCATCAAATGTGTGATCATCAAAGTATAAATAAGCTATGGAATTTGTAAATTGTACTTTTGTACTATTAACATGTGTTTTGTGTAAGTTTGCTCAATTCATGACTATAGAATATAGGTGTTTTTCCATTTTATTTTTGTCGTGTAGGGCCACCTTTATCGGATT
>NW_026463357.1:0-62399 GCF_021730395.1 Mercenaria mercenaria
AATCACCGAATTTGAAGTGTTTTAAACACGTAATCAGAAAGTAATGGTCCAGTGTATCAAAAGCTTTTCCGAAATCTGCGAACAATAAAAGTCCTTGTTTTTTATTTTGTTGTGCAAAATCTATTATTTCATATATTAACCGAACATTTTCCCCTACATATCTTCCATTTATGAATCCTGTCTGTGTATTACTTATGAAATAAATTGATAACCTTTTCAATCCTGTTTGCTACTGCTTAAGTGGCAAGTTTAATCTACGTTTAATAAACTTATAGGGCACCAGTTACTTAAAATGTGTGTGTCTTTATTTGGTTTCGGCAAAAGCGAAATACTACCTTGTTTCTGTAATCTTGTCAGATGTCCAGTGTTTTAAGTTAATAGATTAAATAAAGTATGCTTTTATCTCTATCCAAAATAGTTTATAAAATTCAACAGAAATGCCATCTAAACCTGGTCTTTTCTGATTCATCATCTCCTTAAGAGCATCAAAACATTCATTTTCATTTAATATCCCTTCACATTTTTGTTTTTCGCTTTCATTTTAAGTTCGCAGTTTGGGTCTAACGAAATCGTAATCGCATTTTTGGTTTCTAATACAGTTGTTTATAGAATTCTGATTCTACCTTTAAAATTTCATTTTGTGAAGTAATTTCTTTATCTTTAACTTTTAATTTGTATATTGTTTTTTTTCTGCATTTCTTTTTTCTAAGGCTGCATTTGTTTTCAATTCCTTCAATACTTACTGTTTTTCCTCTAATTATCATTCCATTAATTCTGCTATCAATAATATGAATTAAATCTTGTTTTTTTTTGTCAAGTTCTTCCTTTAAAGATTTTAGATCAATGCTGTTATTACTTTCGCTCAAAATGTTTTTCTCCAACAATTCTTTGTTTTTGTTAATTACTTTTTCAATTTTATTTTCTTCTCGTTTTCTGTGTATGGAATGTTTTATTGTTTGATTTCTTATAGTGCCTTTAATAACTTCCCATAGAATGTTTCGATTTGCGTCCTTATTAATTGTTACATTTTCTTGAATTTCTTATTGTTTTCTTATATTGTTTTCCTAGCATAATGCTATTGTTTAGTTTAAAATAACCAGGACCTTTATTTGTGTTAATAAAATCCAATTCTAGTTCAACCAATGAGTGGTCTGTTTGGTAGCCTGGTTTAATAGTGCAACTTTTGACATAGCGCCTTAAACACTCGGATAGTTTAAAACAGTCAGGTCTACTGAAAATGATGTGTTTGAGTGCCATGTATATTGTAGGTTTGATGGGTTACATGATCTCCAAATATCTATTAAATTTCCAATGTTAATAATATTTATTTTCTGTCTGTAGTTTTTATGGCTATCAATCCTTCCATTTCATTTGTCAGTTTCTGTATTCAAAATAGTGTTAAAATCACTAGTCTACCAATTATAAAATCTTCCTCTAATTTTTGACTAATTTCTTTATCAATAATAGCAAAGACTTATCCTCATTTGGCCCATTTAAGTTCATAATACTAAAATGTTTTTCGTACATAATCATGCTAACAGTAATCAATCGCCCTTTAAGTAATTCATGATATGTTAAAATATCTCGTGTGAAGTTACGATTAAAAAGGATTGCTACCCCTTCACTTTTGCTTTTGTCTCCACTAAAGAAGGATTTTCCATTCCATTCTCTTTTCCATTTTTCAGCTATAAGTGTAGATGGATGTGTTTCTTGTAATAAGCAGAGATAATATTTTTAGACTCTAAATATTGAAACACTTACTGCCTTTTTCTAAAATTACCTAATCCTCTTACATTGATTGATCAAATCCTAACCATCTCGAAATATAGTGTGTTGGTTTATACTGATAATTACGAGTTTGGAAACGATTATACATCTGCAATATTTTTTTTTCATGATAAAATTTTGGTTCACTGCTTTGAGCCAGTGCCATATCTACTTAATAAGTGAATTATAAATAAACCATTAAAAAAGCAAAAATATTGTTTCCTTTTGTTTCTATAATCTATCCTAAAAATTACATTGTTTTTCAATGAGAAAAAAATGGCTATAATATATTCGATGTAATACTTCATTTTATAAATGAAAAAATATACATGATTTAACTAACCATTTTTGCTAAGACTTCGTCTTTTAAGAAGTGAAAAAGGTATACATGATATTACTGCATGCACAATTTCTAAAAACGTTTTTTTTCCAAAAAGTAATACATATTACCAATTTTATAATACATCATATTTTATGACTGAAAAAGGCAAGATAACATATCAGCAATTTAGAATTAAAATTAAAACAAAATTTATTTCCAATATCTTGACCTGAACTATAGTTACTTAGCACTATTTTAAGTTTCAATTCAAAAACTACGATAGTCGTAGAATTATTTTACTTTATCGAAGGCTTTAACTAAAAATTCCTAGGGTTAAAGACACATAACTCTGTCATACTCCGAAAACTTCTAACTTAAAAAAGAAAAAAAACTCCAAAGATCCAATCAAGTTTTGCGATGTAGAGCTGGTGATAAGTAGCTATTCTTATTTCCCGTCAATATCTTTGACTTTATCATAAACTTTATCAAAGGCAACGCAGAGGTGAGTGCAATAGCTCTACTTTTTCTTCAAACAGTCGAGCTGCAAATTTGTACATGATGTTACAGCACTGAAATACATACAATTGTACATGATATTACAAGAACTATATCAAAAACCTTTTTTAAATTCTATTATAAAAACATACACATGACAGTACTATATGACAAGCCATTTTTAAATTGTATAAAATATACATGATTTTACCATGATATATTAAAACATTTTATCGTTCAGGCCGAAAGTGTATTATTGATATCACAAAATGTACCATTACAAGAGTACTTTCTATGAGCACTATATGACACGCCATTTTCAAATTGAATGATATATTCATGATATTACAATAATGTTTGAAAAAAAAAGGCTTCCTTGTTCAGACACAAAAATGCAATTATTAATATCGCTAAATGTACCATTATAAGAATACTTTCTATGAGGGTATTACCAAAACTTTTATCAACATTTTTTTTTTTTTTTTTTTTTTTTTTAAATTTACAAAAGAAAATGATAGTATAATATCAATATATCAATGTAACATAAATATGTCAATAAGTGTGACTGAAATTTGAGAATTTCACTTATAAAAGAACTTTGGCCGTGGCAAAGTTTTGGTCGGTGGTCTGTGAGTGTGAGTGAGTGTGAGTGAGTGAGTGAGTTGCGTTTTACGGCGAATCAAGAACAGTAACACAAACACCGCAAACAAATATTGAAAATGAAACTATAGGACTGAAATACATACAAATGTACATGATATTACAGGAACTATATCAAAAGCCTTTTTTGAACTATATTATAAAAACATACACATGACAATACTATATGACAAGTCATTTTTTAACTGTAAAAATATATATGATTTTACCATGAAATATTAAAAAAGTTTAATTGTTCAGGGCGAAAGTGTAAGTATTGATATCGCAATATGTACCTTACAAGAGTACTTTCTATGAGCACTATATGACAAGCCATTTTTAAATTGAATAGCATATACATGATTTTACCGTCATGTTTGGTAAAAGCTTCATTGTTCAGGCACAAAAAATGTAATTTCAAATATCGCAAAATGTACCATTATAAGAATATTTTCTATGAGGGTGTTACCAAAACTTTTATCAATTTTGTTGTTGTTGTTGTTTTTTAATTTACAAAAAATGCGCGTGTAATATTTATATATCAATGTAACATAAATATGTCAATAAGTGTGACTGAAATAGAGAATTTCACTTATAAATAGTTTTGGACGTGGCAACATGAAACCGACATCATACATTACGTCACGTACCCCATTATGAAACTTTGCATATTAATAAATTGAAAGTGTAATTATACTAGTAATAATACTAGTATAATAGTACTTTTAATAATATTGAAAAGATCAGATTCCACTGAACTTAACAAAGTTTAAAATTAGTAAAGAAAACACGAATGCTATCTATATACATCGTTCAAAAATGTGTTTTATATAGACATCATCATTGACGTCGCATACCCGTTATTGATATTGAAAATTTTAAAAGTTTCAATAAGCATGACTGAAATTGAAATTTCTTACACCGATATAGCAATAAAAAACTTTGGACGTGACCAACATTACACTGACATCACAATTGACTTCCATATCATTATGAAAATTTGCATATCAGTTTGTAAAATATTTAAAGTTTCAGGTTCCAGTGAACTTAACAGAGTTTTAATCAAGAAAGTAATAATGAATGTTATCATCACACCTTGTCTAAAATTATGTTTTCTCGGAACTTCACAACTGACGTCACATACTTTTCTGAAAATGCGTATATCAATGTAGAAAATACTGAACATTTTACTAATTAAGTGATAAAAAACTATTGACGTGGCAAACATAACACAAATGATGTCACTTACCGTTATGAAAATTTGCATATCAATATGTCAAATATTGAAAGTTTCAGGTTCCAAAGAACTTAACAAAGTTTTAGATTAAGAAAGTAAAAATGAATGTTATTAAACACCTCGTTAATCATGTCACATACCTTTATTAAAATTTGCATACCAATATGGAAAATATTGAAAAAAACCCCCAAAACTTATAAAACGAATTTTACTGATTAAGTGATAAAGAACTCTTACGTTGCAAAAGTGATACTGACATCACAAATGACGTCATATACCGTAATGAAAATTTGCTTATCAGTATGTTAAATATCAAAAGTTTCAAGTTCCAGCAAACTTAACAAAGTTATTTTTTATGAAGAAATGGAGAGTTACAATATTCAACATTATGTATGAAAAGATTCGCAATTTTACACATATTAGTAACTATACAAAAAGTTTTCTCTCAACACAAGATATTCATGATGTACAGTTGGTATACATTGTAAGTGTTTATACAGTGTTTTTTCACAGATCATCTGCATTATAGACCAAGTTTATTGTCTATCAGGGTCCACATGTATCTCCTCAGGCCACGGTAGATCCATCCAATGCTTGTACTCATTTACCCTGTGAATGTTAGCCGTCTAATTTTGAAATAATATTTTGCCACTGCGTGTCCATAGTGATTTGACTTCATCTTGCAACTTCTGTTTAACTTAACGGAGTACATGGTGGTTTAATTGTGCAAGGTCTTCCGAATTAAATATAGTACTGCCTTTTAACATTTTCAAGTTATTTATTATTTTGTTTTTGACTGATCTTCTCACGAACCTCGAAATAATTTGACGTTTCTTGGGGCCCCCTTTTTTGCTCAAATTGTGTGCTATATCGATATAGGCTGCTGTCAATTTCAAGTTTTTATTCAAGTTTTTAATAACTTTCTCTGTTGTTTCTTCATCTGATTCTTTATCGTCCTCTGAGATTCCATTTATGCGGATATCATTCACTCTACTCCATTGTTCCAAATCTTACAAATTATTTTGAGGCGTCCTATGAGTTTACATCAACCACAACGTTTATTCCGAGCAGGGCAATTCATGTCTGCACTTTTTTGTCCAGTTCTCCCACACCTGTAACATGCTAACTGTAGCGGCGGCAGAGGTGGTGGTGGCGGTTGCCTCCTTGGTGCACTTCTAGCCGACAACTTCGGCCCGGCCCATACGACTCTTTGACATCAGTCCATTTTGCTGACCTTGCTGCGATTCTTTTGATCTGGACTGCGATTCTGCTAATTCTATTGTAGAATCTATGATACGTAAGTCTTTTAACTCGAAATCTTGACCTTTTTCTAACAACTTAGTCCTTAATTTTGAATTTACATATTTTCAATAACTCGATCTCTAATCTGTTCATCAGTTTTCTCAAATTCGCATGATTTTGTTTTCTGCCAAAATCGAGATACATATTGTTCTACAGTTTCTGATTGCAATTGTGTCATTTGTCTGAACTGATAGTGTTCGTAGGGAACATTAATTTTCGTAACAAAATATTTATTTAGTGTCTTCACGGCTTTGTCATGCGCATTTGTTCCATTTTCTTCCTCTAATGTAAAGAAAATATCTTGAACTTCAAGACCTGCATAATGCAGCAATAATTGTTTTTTCTGGTCGAATATAGTGACTTCCCGTCCTTCCGCAAATAGTTCAAGGATTGCACTAATCTCTTCCATAGTACACCTTGTTGTGATTGCTCACAGTGTATATTAAATTATTCAAGTCCATGTAAGTCAATACATTTTGCCATGTTTCCATTTCCGAATCTTTTCAATTTAATTGTCAAATTTAATTTCTAAAATTTAATCAAGAGATTTTTTTTGATCATTTTGTCTTTTTTTCATCAAATTTAATCCATTCATTTGCACTTCGAATTTAATCAAACAGTTTTATGTTCGAATTTAATCCATCCTGTCGCCAAAATGTAGTTACTGTAGCATCACCTTATAGATTAATACAATTAATACATAGCAGCATCAGCGCACATTAACTTAACAGAATACAGACATACATATTTTCATACAAGGTTCCCGCTAGATATACCACGTGACTATTACCGTATATACTCAGTACAACAAAATACAGTTTTAACGTAGAAACACTCTTTGTTTTACTTATTTTGCATGGTTTAACGTCGCAACGAGACAAGTATAGGTCATATGGCAGCTTTACAGCTTTGATGGGGGAAATTTACAATGCTAAGATGAAAATCATCCCTCTTGTCATAAATTTGTATAAAATTGTCGTAAATACAGAGATGAAAATCTATAAATGGAGAACTGGTATCCAAGTTGTTACTTTTATTTAACTGCAGCTCCCGGGATGAAAAGTTTCCACCAAATGAGCAAAAACAGAGTATCTATATTTAGTGTATCATCTAGATAGTGTGATGTACTATCAAATGCAGTAATAATGTCTGCCTGTGTATGTTGAGAAAGGCTTAACATAAAATCTCTGTCACAACAATATAAAAACAAATCTGCGACAAGGGGTGCAAAATTCGTTCCCATGGGAATACCAATCTCTTGTCTGAAAACTGCATTCCCAAACCTGACGTAAATATTTTTCAATAAAAAGGAAAGTGATTTACAAAACATGTCACAAGCAGACATGGTATAATTCTTTACAATGCAACTAATAAGACATTAAAATTACAAGTGAGAAAAGTAGCATTTTACCTTGCAAAAGCCATTTTAATTAGGGCAGTTTTTTTTTTATCTATTTAGTTATGTGGTTAAGTCGTGTACAATACAAGCCTTTCATATCGATGAAAATATTTTTAAGAACGGGCCATTTTTAAAAAGATATGGCGGTTTGAAAATTAAGAAAATTGCTGATTCTGGAGGGAACAATTTTAGTGTGTTCATGACGTCATTTGCACACTGCTGAATTCTGTTTTAGCAGACAATCTTTTAAATAGATCATTTTATTCCTACATTGAGTGTTAGATGAAGAACATTTCATTACAGCTCGAAAAATATTGCTATTATGTTACAGTAGTAAGTAGAATCTGTTCAAATATGTATCTAGAAATCTATTTAATCTATTAATAAATCGGCCGTTTTTTTTTGTCATGGACACAAAACGGCCGCCATTTTGATTAAACATTTAAATGCTTATAACATCCTCATTTTTAAGCCAATTTTGAAAATTGTTTTTCTTCTTTAAAGCGACTAACCAACACATTGTGAATTGCATTTATAAGAAATAATTTATCGTCGAAAGTCAAAATGCCGCCACTATTTCATATTTACATGAAACATAATTGTGGACCAGTTTATAGTTTCGAGAATTACGGAAATATTGGATATTTTTCAGTTCCAATGAACTTTTATAAACCGTTACAACGCTTTATTTTAAAAACATTGATAAATGTAGAACGAGACGCGACAGTATTTTTAGGCACTTTCATTAAATGGGAAGCAAACCAAAAGTGCACATGCAGTTTGATGGGTCAATTTATATACCCGTCTACCGATTAGGGAAGTCATTATGAATCACTTTGTCTTATACAGGTGAGAACCAACGGACCGTTCCATTATCAAAAGTACACAAACATCGCTCACCGCAAAGTGAACTATATGTAGCGCAAGGTACTATGGCGTTTAGAAGTGGAAACAAAACAATAACATAAAACAAAGTCAGTACACTAAGTTTACAATTTAGTCAGTGATTCCTTGTTTGCCGAGCGGTTACGGTATTTATATTATACCTTTTTGGCGGGAGTTCGATCCCCATTTTGTTCAGTTTGCATTACATACTTAGTGCAAGTTTTTTTTTCTGTGGTTTCTAATTTATTATTTTGTTTATTATCTTCGTATAAAATTAGTAGTATCTATAAATCAGACAGTCCTCAAATTATGGCCGGGGAATGATTTTATTAAATTGAGGTGTAGGATTGTTATAAAACATAAAAAAACTAGATTTACTAACTCGTTTTGTCTTCATTAAATTGTAATGAATCAAACTCAAGGACAAATTTGAACGGGTCTGGGAATCGAATTCACGACAAAAAAGTGGAATACGAATATCGTAACCGCACTAGGCCAACGAGAAATCAATGACTGCATCGTTAACGTACTAAGTGTACTGACTTCATTTTGTGTTATTATTTTGTTTGTTTTTATTTCAATACGTCACACTAATGTGCGAGACCTATACATGTGCGATCAATTGATATTCACGTGATGTTTGTTGACGGGAATTCCCTTTTTTCTTTTTATTAGCTGGGAAACCCTTATCAGAAATTGCATCTTAAATTTATTAAGAAAACAACGGTTTTCAAAAGAATGTGGTGAAAAAATACATTATAAGAACATCGAATATGCAGCATATAGGTGAATACAGGGCAAGGTCAGTCGACCCGCATTTAATATCGACCCTATCCTAGTATTCTATGATAATTGTCTATAATTGTTGCTCAAGTGGAATTTCCGGTACAAAGAAGCAGATTTCAATTATTTAATCAAATGAGATGACATCAATGATTACAGCAGCATTTTAAACAGACGGACAAATAGGGTCCAGAAAAGTCGCAAACACGAACCGGAATATACACAGTGTTACCTGTTAACAGCAGTTCTATAACCGTTTTGCTCAAAACTGCTTATATTCAGTCTTAGAACACCAAAGAATTTAGTGCAATCAAAGAAGAATATTTGCATGACCGTTTCTCACGGGGAAACTAATGAGTCTGTTTGACTTCAATTTTTTAGCAGAACATGTACATATAGTATACTACTTATATATATAAATAGACTACAACTTATAAACGATCCTTGGGTAAGCATTTGTCAATAAAGTATTTATGTAAACAAGAATTCAATATACTTAAAAGTTTTTCATAAGTTTCAAAGTTTTATATTAACAGCCTATAAACACGCTCTCATTAAGGTACCATGCAAATTTACCTTGCAAGAAAAGACCTACATAGTCGTGATAAGCGACCTGTAAAGTTTCCACTTTATCTACTTTAAGCACTTGAGTTTTTAGAAGAAAAAGAAGAAGGAGGTTCCAGATTACGAAGGCATGCTGAATGGCCCACGGCGAGTTTTTAACGCCGATGAGTCTGGTTTTCCCCTACAAGCAAAATCTGGAAAAGTTCTTGTACCAACTGGTGCCCGCCACGTGTACCAGGTCACGACGAACACAAAAACGCAATTCACCATTATGGCAGGTTTTAATGGCTTTGGTGAGTACCCACCACCACGGAGGCCACCTACCCTGCTAAGACTAACGGCTGGATGGACTCTGACGCTTTTGTTGCCTTCTTGATTTATTTATTTATTTTGTTGGGTTTAACGTCGCACCGACACAATTTTAGGTCATATGGCGACTTTCCAGCTTTAATGGTGGAGGAAGACCCCAGGTGCCCCTCCGTGCACAACTTCATCACGAGCGGGCACCTGGGTAGAACCACCGACCTTCCGTAAGCCAGCTGGATGGCTTCCTCACATGAAGAATTCTACGCCCCAAATGAGGTTTCGAACCCACATCGATGAGGGGCAAATGGTTTGAAGTCAACGACTCTAACCACTCGGCCACGGAGGCCCCTGTTGCCTTCTTGAAGCTAGTCTTTGACTTTGCAAAATCCAAGAAGATAACATTTCCCATTTTGCTTTTTGTAGATGGACATATAGCATGATATTGTTTTTCACTGTTTGTTTCCTAAAGCAACTCACATTCTGCAAGCAGCTTACATTCAGTTGTTTTCACCAAATGAAATCTGCATGGCATGGCAATAAAAACCTGGCAGATGGATCACATAGGCGAAGCAATCAGTAGAAGTTAGCTCCCGGCAATTTCCTAAGACATGTGTTACAAAATAACCACCTTTGAAAATGCAGTGAGGGCTTTCCGTAGATCTGGCCTTTTCCCGTTCAACATCAGTGGAATAGACCAGAAAAGCTTGGTCCATCTTAAATGTGTATGCATTCCCAACGAACTGTGGTCAGCTCGAGTGCTACTGCACCAAAAGAGGTTAACGTTGCACGTTCAACGTCGACATTGGATGTAAATGTAGTCACTCCCTTTACTGCCAATTCTCCAGGTGTACAGACAAGAGAGGGATCCATTCCAAGTATAATTGAAATAAGTCCCTCTTTACCCGTTGCAACCGTGGCTTCCTTGGATGCAAATGTGGTAGGTCCGTCTACTGTCACTACTACAAGTCCGTCGATACCATTTGCAAGTTTGTCAGAAAGCGTGAGTGAACGTCGTCCGACTTTACCAGTATTAAGTTCATCAGAAAGCGTGGATGAGCGTCGTCCGTCTTTACCAGTTGCAAGATTGCCAGAAAGCGTTGGTGAGTGACGTCCGTCTGTACCAGCTGCAAGTTTGCCAGAAATCGTGGGTGAGTGTCGTCCGTCTGTACCAGCTGCCAGTTTGTCAGAAAGCGTGGGTGAGTGTCGTCCGTATGTACATGTTGTAAGTTTGTCAGAAAGTATAACGGAGCGTCGTTCATTCTTACAATTTAGTCCAAGACGGCATGAATCATATGTTTCTCCTTTATTTTGAAAACTTACGGACCCGACTCCATATCCACGTAAGTCACATGATACTATCAGGCAAAAGCTTCCGAAGACTGCTTCGGCACAGGAAGCACTAAAAATGTTTAATGAAAAGGAAAAAGGGAATAAATTGAAATTATTGCAAAAGAGAACAGAAAGAAAGAGAGAGCTTTAAAGAAACAAAACCGTCAGGACGAACAAGCGAGAAAGAAGTTAGAGAGAGAGAACAGAAGAAAAAGTTAAACGCACTGATACAAAAGTCTAAAATGTCAAGAAAACGTAAAGCAAGTTCTTCGTCCGAGTTAGACACTGTCATTGATTGTGATGATGACTTGGATGACGAGAACGACATTCCCAACTTGTGTCCTGTTTACAAATCTGACAATGGCCAGAACTTTTCTGGATGGAATGTGAATTATGTTGTGCATGGTACCACATAAAATGTACTGAATATCAAGAGGTTGTGAACATCCTGCAATCGACCCGGAGGTCTTTATTTTCGTGTGTCCAAAATGGATGGCATGATTTTTTTAGGATTTATGGTCATATACTCATGATTCACACTTCATAAAGTAAGGTCTGTGTCTTATAGATACACTCTGAAACCATGAGTACTGAAAATCTTATCAATTATATATCTACGGTGATATGATGTTATGAATACAATTAAAATCATATTTAAATCGATGATTTATATACAATGAAATGATATTTATGATCATCAAGGTAGTAAATTGAAAAAAAAGATTCAAATGTTTTTCCTCGTTGTTTCTTTGTTCTGTGCTTTATTTTTTAGAAATATTAAAAGGGGTCGAAATTAAAAGCAAAGGGTCGAAATTAACACCCGAAACGTAGTTGACAAACACTTAATGAATGGCTACAGGATGCCTGTTACAACTTCGATATTTCTCACAGTTGAAAATCTGACACATCGATGTGTGGGTTGGTCACTTTAAATAATTTAGAAAATCCTAGCAGATGGAATTACAGAAGGACAACATTGCCTTTTCCTTTGAATTATTTATCGCATTTAATGCTTTACATGCAGAGTTGAGTTTAATTATAAATCTTTTATTCTTTTCAGAAAGTCGAAACATCCAACTCACTAACAGAAGAAAATAATTTGTCAGGAAAGTTTAATTAACCAACTGAAAACGGAATGTGCTGTGGAATAGAAAACTGAGTGACAAAATATTAAGACAACCTGAAAGAAAGGTTCAAGGAAAAAATTAACGTAAATAAATAGAGATTGTTTGCATTGTTTCCTTTAAGATATGCTTTAATTGTTATTATTAAGTTGTTATTTTAATTGACTCACAGAGACACAATTTCTAATTTCATGAAGGAGTGCGTTCTACATCTTTTGACCACAAACTACCGACAATGACCTTTCAGTTAACATTATTGTGACCTTGTAATTATAAGACTGATGTTAGAATAGGAAACCTTGTGATCAATTTATTTATGTACTTCAGTTGCTGTATCACATTACTAAGTGTAGTGTGGTAGGTCATTCGTTTAGTGGTTATTAGCCAACCCAGGTCCCTGAACATGTCTTTCAAGGGCGTCGTCGTGATGTTAGCTTTTAGAAATATCCAAGTAACATGTTTCTAGCACTTAAATAATATATTTATGTTTTAGGCAGATGTAACGGCCGATAAACAAAAATTTAAATTCCTGCTAAAAGGAAATCATTTAAATGTTGATACATACTTTTGCCATGCCAATGAATCTTTCGGCATTGAATACTGACTTATGCCCGAACACTGTAAGCGATACACGTTGAATCTCCAAATATTTGTCACCAAATGTCTTCACTTTAAGCATTGGTAGTTCCAACGATTGGAGTTTTTCCTTGAAAATCTCAATTGCCTTCTCCATCATTCTTTCATTTTCGTTGTTAGCGGCTACTGTAAATGCATCATCGACATCGTGTACTTTTCCACTTTGTATTTCTTTAACGTATGATTGAAGAAGATCTGCGAAAACTGAAAAAATATTTATGAATCTTAAATACATACTTACGAAGCGCGCTTATTGTTATCAAATTGAAACATTTCCTCGCGAATTTAAATTTAGATGGTGTTTTCATAAGCACTGTATGCAAATAGATTGATTTAGACCATGTGCTGAAATACAAGTACCATAATAGAAAATGGCATACAAATACATGGTACGGTATTATTAAACGACTGTTTCAAATCGATATATTAATTATTTTCATCTTACTTGCACCATTGATAGACTTGCTGTGAAGCATTCGTTTGGGTTTTGCCTTATACACGTAACTCAGGAACGCCTTCGTATCCGCCAAGAAAGTTTTGCTAAGGTCTTTCTCCTGTGCTGTATCCATTTCTCTCAATACGTCCCTGTTTCCTGGTCTATCAAAAGTGAAACATGTTTTTACTGGGAAGTATTTAACGACGCATTGTCTGGTTCTGTTATAAGATTTTGCATGTTGATCATCGTCTTCAGAAGGTTGTTTCAGTTGTAAGCAATCTTTCAGGTATTCATCTGCTGACATTTCTTTGTCATCGGTACCGGCAAGATGTAGTGAAAAATCCCGAACACAAAGAACGAATGTTGGTGCAATCTGATGCAATTGATCATTTTCGTCATTTCCGCTGTTTTCTTTATTTTCATTACCTGTCTCTTTCCGATCAAAATCGTTCTTGAACTTTATATTCTTCGACATTTCCGCTATAAAGCTAGATTTTTGTTAAGGTACGTGTTTCCTGTTTAGAATTCCATACATGATTAGGATATTTGTTTGTTTTACCTTCAGATATCTACAACCGAGTGAACACAATTTGTAATATTCTAACGAGCGTCATGACTTAATATGTAATATCTGTTTCATGAAATATTTCTTCAGCTGACATGTAAATACACAGATCATAACTGTTTCGCAAGGGTATTACCAATTAATTCCAATTTCTGAGGTTCGAACCAACTAGCAATTGCATATTTTTCATTTTATATATTTTTCACCCTTTTTCATATTCTAATGAAGAAGACTGGCCTGCCAAAGGAACATCAAGACAGATATATATTCATATAGATATTCTATTCCAAGAGGGAAATCTGTATAAATGACTTTACATGTATATATATTTATTATTGCATGATAAATAATTTAAAATTATGGAAACAACGTTGTAATTCTGTGTTCACAAATATCATAGAAAGTACACGACTCATATTCTGTCGCATATGCGAAAGCAAATATACATGCCATGCACGACGACCTCAAATTGCTTTCACAACGTATTTGATGTCAAGTCTCTAAACACGTTTGGTGATTTACCCTAAAGCTGACGCTAGGCAACACCATGTTCTTAAGTCTTTTGTTCAAGCCAGATTTCCTTATCATATTTACTTTGTCCTTAAGTTGACAAATTTAACTAAACAATATAACACGTGTATGGATGTTTATTAATCATATTGTCTGCCACATCGGAACAACAGAACTGTATATAAGATACCAACATTTTATCAAAATTAAAGCTCAAGAGCTTGATTCTGATTATAGACTTTGCACTTTCAATGCATTATAAATTTAGTCAGCTCAACTTATCCCCACCAAAGTCTCAGAATTTCTCTTAATTACAGTTTAGAAAACAACTGACAATTTCATTACTTGAACGAATAATTTCCGACGCAACAACCAATGTTAGTTGTCAATATTATGACGTATGTTAATTGCTATGACGTATATTAGACTTTTTAGCTGTTGTGATCGCCCTGTGTCCTCGTCGTCGTCCGTCGTCAACAATTTGACTTTCAACACTCTAGAGTTCACAACTTTATCTCAAACCTCATGAAACTTGGACAGAATGTTACCATTAAATAAATCTTGGACATGTTCGCTATTGAATTATCTTGGATCAAAAACTAGATTTGTGTCCATAGGACACAGGTGCCCCCCACCCCCCACTCCTGCCACTGTAACATGGTTTTATGACTCAGGTTAAATAATTTTTAAGTTGTTTGCAACACAAACTTTTAAGAACCTTATGTGTATTTTTCACTTAGTTAGCCATAACTAGCTGAGTAAAATCCTAAAGAGAACACTTCACAGGCTATAAAACAATCCTCTAATGTTTTATGATTCTAGGTCAAGTACATTTTAACTTACTTGTTTCACAAACGTTTTTTTCGAGTAAGTCTGGACAAGAAGTCTGGTCTTGTGAAATGAAAAAACTTAAAAAACAAAAGTCAGGGGCCATAACTCCTACACGACTGAATGAATCCGGACGCGAAACCCCAGGGGCACAACTGCACATGCTGACCAACATTCCTGTAAACTTTGGTGACTCTATGTCAAATACTTTTGGAGCTACGTGCGACACAACATTAAAATGACAAATTTTTTACTAAGTCAGGGGCCATAACTCCAACACGACCGAATGAATCCGGACGCGAAACCCCAGGTGCACAACTACACATGTGACCAACATTTCTGTAAAGTTTTGTGACTCTACGTCAAATGCTTTTGGAGCTAGGCGCGACAAAACATTAAAATGACCAATTTGTACAAAGTCAGGGATCATAACACCTACAAGACTTAATGAATCCGGACGCGAAACCCCAAGTACACAACTAAACATGCTGACCAACATTCCTTTAAAGTTTTGTGACTCTATGTCAAATACTTTTGGAGCTAGGCGCGACACAACATTTTCGAAAGGACGGACGGACGGAGGACGGAAGGACGAACGGACAAGAGCAAATCTATATGCCCCCACCACTCATGGGGGGTGGGGGGGGGGGAGGGCAACTAGGTACCTAGGTCAAATCAAAGGAAAACCTTGTGAACACCTTAGAGGCTACAGGTATGACCCTATATTCCTCATACTTGGTCAGAATGTTTACCTTGATAACCTCTAGGCCAGGATTGAATCTTGGTCATGTTTGATCAAACATAGTCTGTGTTCAGACCGTATATTTTTTTCATAGGAGATTACTCCTGAGGCTATTCAAATTTTGTACTATTATGTCCCTTTTCTTCTCAAAACATACGGTCCGTGCAAATGCGCATTGAATCCTGGAGATTGACCTTTATCTCAGGTCAAGCTATTACAGCTGAAAATGATCGTGTTACAAGGCCTGGTGGTTCTGGGATATTTATTGCCGTTCACACATGCTTATAAACAACCCCTTGGTCTATAGATTATAGCGGTCACTTTGGTAAAAATATTGAACTAGGAAATACCTAATGAATAATTGATACATAGTGGATTAATGGTGCTGTTTACACTTTTTTTTTATATGTATTATGTATTCTGTTTTTTTTTAATTTAAATGATTTATTAAAAAAGATGTTGTACAGATGATTGATTCTATGTAATAAATCAAGTTTTAATTGCTAAAATAAGGAAATGAGGATTGTAATCTACAATGGTTCAGAATACCCGGCAGAAAGAGTTTTAACAATGGAACTAACACCTTCTACAAAACAGAAATCATGTAAAATGTGGGGAGAAGTGAAACTGCTCCCAAGGGACAGGAAAAAACTGACAACGTTCTGGCAACCAAAACAATGCTTTTGGTGTTTTATGAAACAACTGAATAATATATCTTCCTATAACTGATCTGTTTCAAAGCCATTATTCTAAAATAAGTTTTCATTATTTTGAAATTAAAAGCATGATCTGTTAATACATTTGCAGTTTGCTTTGCATTCCTCTTTCTCGGTTCTCTTTGCTTTATTATGTACAACTCTCATGAAAAAGGAAAAGAAATATTTGAGAGAACATCTGGAAAAAGGAGAAAATTGTTTCCTAAGTCTCCTTTTCAAGGCAGAAGGTGCAAACCAGATCAAATCAATAATAGTGCTTTAACATTCAAAAACCTGTTTTTCAGTGTTTTTCGCCCCTAAAAACTGACCAAATCTGAATGATTGAGAAATTTACAAACTAGAATATTTTAATACAATATTCAAAACACATCATAAAATGCATGTATAGTATATTGCACATACTT
Source organism: Mercenaria mercenaria (assembly GCF_021730395.1). Lineage (NCBI taxonomy): Eukaryota > Metazoa > Mollusca > Bivalvia > Venerida > Veneridae > Mercenaria > Mercenaria mercenaria. Next base: position 16,990 of record NW_026463357.1, read on the forward strand.
TTTTCTTGTTTTATATGGTATACTTATTTTCTGTGAAGAAGTTACTTCATTTAAGGATGTACTAGCGTTTTTTCAGGATATCCGCCATTTTGAAAAATGTTTCTTCGAATATTGCTTTCTAATAAAAGTTTTGCCAAAAATTAATGCTAAATAATTAAAATATGGCTAATAATGTACCATTTAACCAAATATATTATGTTTTTTGCGAAAAAACATTTTCACCCTTAGTTTTGGCTGGCATTTGCCTAAAATTGACGTAAGATTTACAATGGGGTAGGGATAGGTAATTTCAAATATCTATTAAAGTAGATAAGATTTGGTTTTGATATTTTTCTGACTGATACATATAATGTTAAGCTATAAATAAAATAAAAGTTTTCAAGATAGCTCTTTATATTATCTAGAAAATATAAATTAAAACAAAAAAAACAAATAATATCAAAATTCACCACATTTAAACAGTTTTTTCTTAATAAATCTCTTAGATACACGGTGACCCAAACTTTTTTTCTTTCCATTTTGAAGCATTTTTGTGCGTCATTAATGCTGCAAAATATTTTGAAAATCATAACGTCAGAATTGATTTTTTAGATCTAAATACGTTTTTTCCATTGAAAATAATGTGGGTGGGGTAATTATGTCAACATGTAAAAATTAAAGAGATTTGTAAGTGACATTTATGCTTATATAATACTGACATCACCATATATTCATATAAACCTGTAAGGCCTGAAATCCCTATAAGATTAAGTAGGATATTATATGTTTTATAAAGTACCAACTTTTTTCAATTTTACAAAATTTCAGGAATGCGTAAACAGTGGGTGAAGAAAATACCCTATAAAATTAAAACGAGTTCGGTGATCTATGTTTTTTCTGCTCTTGTTTGTTTTAGAAACTAATGTTCTTCAAGCTCACAGGGTATGAAAAAATTCTTAACGTTAGAAAAAATTCGCTCGTACACCCTTAACTCTTTCTTTATAAAAAATCCTTTAATTTATAAGAAGTCAATGGGGCTACGAATGTTCTTTTTAGTAGCTACAGTAGTCAATCTCGGGGTAAACTCTTGTAAATAATAACTTCGACTTTAAATTAATTAAAGTGAACGTAATCAGGGAGGTAATTTATTAATCTTAAATTGTAGAATTTGTGATAAAGATATTACGTTGATAAACAATTATGGTCCAAACAGAGACAATCCAAAGTTTTACCAGGAGGTGTATGATAAAATGTCCAGTTATGATAATTCTCTTTTGGTGGGAGACTTTAATTTAATTCTTAACCCGGAAGTAGATTTGTATAATTACGTTAACGTAAATAACCCTAATGCCAGAGATAAAGTAACAAGTATGATGTCAGATTTTAATCTTATAGACTGCTGGAGAGAGAATCACTTAGAAAATTAAGAATATACATGGTTCAAGAGAAATCCAGTTAAAAAAAAACAGACTGGACTTTTTTCTCATAACAGATACACTGTTTACAGATTTAGAAAGTACTAAAATATTACCCGGATATCGGACAGACCATTCTTTAGTTTTTATTTCAATAAAATTTGGTTAATTAAAGAAAGGAATATCATATTGGAAATTCAATAACTGTCTGTTAAAGGACACAACTTATGTAATAAAAAAGGTTATAAAACCCATGAAATCTCAATATGCAATAAATTTGCTTGAAACATATAATGACGTAAATGATGTACCTTTGCAAGAATTAACATTTAGCATAAATGATCAGCTGTTTTTTAATCTTCGCTCTTAGCTGTTAGAGGAAAAACATTTCCTATGCATCCTATAAAAAGAAATAAGAAATTTGTAAAGAAGATTCGATTGGGACAGAAATTGAGAAAACAGAAAAACAAACAGTTATTAATAATGATTTATTAAACAGTAAAACAGGGAACTTTTAGATTTGAGGAATAAAAAATGGAAGCAGTTATGGTTAGATCAAGAGCTAGATGGATTCAAGAAGGCGAAAAACCGACAACATATTTTTGCAATTTAGAAAACAGAAATTACTTATCTAAGTTTTTTTAAATTTTAAACACACAGGAAGAAATACTGACAGAAAGTAAACGTTGTTATGAAAAACTTTATAAAGCCACTGACACGGAATATGTATCTTTACATGATTTTTTTATTAATAATTATACAAGTTTCAAAACTTTCCGAAAACGAAAAAATATCCATCGAGGGAGAACTAATATACTCAGAAATGCTAAATAGCCTAAAGAGAATGTCCAATAGCACCAGTTCGGGTAACGATGGTTTCACTGTAGAGTTTTTTTTCTGTAATGACATAGGCAATTTTTTGTTAAGGTCTATCAATTATTCATACTCTGTTGTAGAACATTCTATCACACAGAAACAAGGAGTAATAACATGTATACCAAAAGGTAACAAAAATAAATCTCTCTTAAAGAACCGGCGACCTATTTCTTTGTTAAATATGTCCTATAAAATCGCATCTGCTTCCATAGCCTTTAGAATAAAGAACATATCGCATAATATTATTGATGAAGACCAAACAGGATTTTTGCCATGCAGGCTGATGGCAACTAACATTAGACAATTTTAAAACGTTTTGTTTTTTACAGAAAAACATAACATCCCTGGTCTCCTACTTCTAATCGACTTTGCAGCAGCTTTTGATACAGTATCGTGTTTTATGGCGAAAGTTCTCGAAGTTTTTAATTTTGGTCCATCAGTCAGAAAATGGAAAAATGGATTTCGTTATTTTATACTAATATTGAATTATGTGTAATAATTAATGGTTATATGTCAGACTGGTTCTTCTTGCAAAGAGGCTGTCGTCAAGGGGATGCTTTGTCGCCCTACCTATTCATTCTTTGTGCAGAAATTCTTGCAGTATTACTAAGAAATACCCCAAATATAAAAGGTATAAAAGAACATGGTAAAGAATATACTATATCTCAATACGCCGATGACATAAGGCTCCCATGGGAATCTTTAATAAACACAATGTTAGTTTTAAAATTCTATGGCCTTAATATAAATACAGATAATAAAAAGTTATATTGTTTGGAGCACGCAAATATAGTACAATGGTATATAACTTATCTTGGGAAAACACTGTTTTTACCGTACTTGGGGTGAAATTTTCTGTTTATCTGACATAAATGGAACATATAAATTCTGATGCTTAACTTGAAGAAATTAAAATCTTTTCTCTTGCTTGTAAAAAAGAGTGATCTCACCGTTAGGAAAACTTGCTGTGATAAAAACATTGGCTCTCGCCAAACTAAACCATCTAATCTTAGCAATACCTAATCCTTCACAAGAAAAACTTAATATAATGCAAAGGTTATTTTTCAATTTTCTTTGTAATGATTCTAAAGATAAAGTAAAACGAGTCTCAATTACACAGGAATACAAAACGGTGGCCTTAAAAGAATTAATATTAAGACTCTTGTTCATTGTTTAAAAGCAACATGGTTAAGACGTTTGTAAGACATGAATGATAAATTCAGTCACTTGGTTGAATATATTTGTCCGGCTTTACAAGACATCTATAAATATGGCTCAGACTATACAAAAAGAAAGATGCTTCAAGAGCAAAATCCTTTTTGGAAAAATGTACTGCCTAGTTATCGTTCTCTAACGTTAAATATAAATTCCACCTGCAGTAGTCAATTTAGCGCGATTAATGTGTGGTATAACCCAGGTATTAAGGTAAAAGGTTCAAGTGTATGTTATAGAAGATTGCTTGCAAAGGATGTAATTTTTAGGCGATCTCATTAAGATATTGGACCCGTAATACAGTACCTTCTTTTTGTAGAGTATTCAATTCCTATCATAAACCTACTTTGACTGCAATTTTCAAGGGGGCGTAGGTTCAAGCCCCACTGGGACCAAATTTTTTTTCCATATTTTCCTTTTTTCTAGTAAGTTTTTACTTCTTTCAAGACTAATTATGGATGCATTGTACAAAAGTGGGAAAAAATTCATTTTACAAGCGATTTCTTGCTGTTCAAAGTGAATTTACCTCTGAATCCGGAGGGGTAGAGTTAGACATCTTTGAAAATATTGAGTAATATGCGGTAAAAGTTCTCTATTTTGCCTTCATTCTTTAGATTACATATTGTGGAAGAAATACAGGTAGGTTTTACTTCTGCCCCAAGGTTATTTTTGAATGAAGTGAGCAAAATTCAAAACAGACCCACAGGAATCGACCTTAATTTTTTCAATGTTGGAGTTAGAATTCTGTCTCATTAAATCTGTTTGCTTGAGGCACCCTAGAAAAAATGATATTTACAGTTTTATTTGGTTGTCAACGTTTTAGATTGTGGCCATCACATTGAAATTTGTCCCTACTTGTGCTTGAGGAAATTCCATAAATAATACAAAATTTACAAAAACGGCACGGTAAAAGTTGTTTAAAATTTGCAACACAGTACGAAACATGGTCAACTTTAAGAATATACCTAGCAAATGCCATTTTTTTTAAACATTACTATTAGAGGTCCAATACCTTAATGCCGAAGAAAGTTTCTTCACATATTACGACTTTGTCCCTAATTATAACATTAGGACTAATTTTCTAGAGTGCAATGGCTTTTTGGTATATCCGTCAGGCGTTTCTGCGATGTTAAGGGTATTGGATACTAACCTGTAAATAGCTACGATCCGCTTATATCATTAAGTCTTGCTTTGTTAAAGAAAGATAATAAAGGTTGTAGATCAATTTATAAGCAGATAAATAAAAAGGGAGAGTACCCAAAATCGTTTCTAAAATGGCAAAATGAGTCACTCATTTACAAGTTAATAATATACGTAATGATTCAATATACGACATCGTTTTTAGAATTACTAAATACCCAAAATTAATTTGGTATCAGTATAGGATAAACCATAGAATTTTAGCCACAAATTATTTATTTAAAAAATGAACGTAGCGGGTAATGATAGCTGTACTTTTAGTAACAATTTCCAAGAAACCATAATACATATATTCTGGAATTGCGAGATAACTTCGCTTTTTTTGCATCTAACTGTTAAATTTTATAAGAAATAAACGTAACATTAATTTAGCAGAATGGAATCCTTTAGATATTTTGTTCGGTAATAGAAAGTTCGATGTACCTTTGTACGTATATATACATTGTTCTGTTGCAGGCCAAACACTTTGTCAGAATAATTTGTATATTTGATGTATTGATAACGTAACACATAGGCACAGATAGTGCTTGACTCCCTTTTCATGCTATCATTGCTATATTTTTTGTTGAATTGCTGTTAATAATAAGATTTGGGTCATTTGTGGCTGATTTGGGTTCATTATGTCGATAGCTGGATCCCAGCATCACACATTGAGTCATATACAATAGTTAAGGGAAACAGATATTTGATAGAGCAAGAACTCGTTGTAAAACGTTATGTTTAAATTTGGACCAATCAGAAACAAGTTCTAAAAATAGCACGTCTGCTGGGGTATAAATAGGTAGACGGATGACAGAGAGCTCATTCGGTATCCAGCGGTTGAAGAAGACACATCGAGGATTCAACTAATAATTTATCCCAGTACTTTGATAAGGAGACTATTGCAGTTACCCTGCCAAGGCGGATAAATTATTAAAAAGAAGACTTCGGAAACTCATAGACTAAAGAAGAGTTGAAGGATTTCAATAAGGTTTCGAGCTATAGGGCCAGCGCATAGGTGCTTTACCTTTATGGTAGTTGAATGCTATAGACTATAGCAAATATAGGCTGAGCATCGGGAAGCTGAGACAGAGACCCTGAGTTTGGTAATCTACTGAGATAGTAGGAGAGTTCCAGCTTATAGAAGGTTCAGCATTATTGGCGAAGTACAGCCAAGGCATCGGAGATATTCCTATATCATGTATATGGAAGTTGAATGCTACACGTGATAGCATATAGGCGCTGAGCACCCAGGAGTCAGGGCAATCATATAGAGTTGAGTGGACAGAGGCCGAGCATCTATGCGATAGGACTCGTATGTTGTTGATACAAAGACATTGTCTGACGGGAACTTCAACAAAAAGACCAGTCAAGTATAGAGTCTCCAGCCTATAGGAGTTTGAGCTTATCATTTGTAATTGAAGATTGCTAGTTTGAAACATTTAGTGATTTGCCTGATCCCTGAAATTGTCTAGCTCATAATAGGAATCATTTAAAAATCATTGGTACACGAATCATTTAGGCAAGGTAGTCAGAGGAAAATTCTATATATGAGATATTTGGTCTCACCAGCTCTACGTTTTAACAAAGGACATTCTACATCGTTTGTCAGTTAGTCTAAGACATAGTCACCTTAGCGATTGGACCCAAACCATTGTTCAAGATACTAAAGGCGTAGGCACTTCCCTGTTCGTATTCTGACACGCTTCTTATATTATAACAAAATACAAGGTCAGATGCCATCAATCGATGTATTTAAAAGAAAAATGATTTCTTACTACAAAACGGAAAGATATATTGGTTTCAAAAATGTTTGAAATGACTAAATTTGAAACCCTGTGGGGAAAATATAAAAATCTTTTTCAAGAGTAATACATTGAAGGTTTTTTTTCAGTGAAACATGGTTAAATAACTTCTAAAACACTATAAAACGATATAGTATATATATATAAAAGAATATACGTGTCCAGACCAACCCAGGTTTTTAATTTTTTACTCACTTTCGCCCGAAACTTGTTTTTCTTCTTTTCTTGTTGTTGCTCTACATAAAATATCTATAATTACATAGAAAGTAAACTATTTGTTTCGAACTGAAGGCCTTTTTTATCTTCGAAATGCAATTTTTTTCTCTTTATATTTTAAGTGAAATATTATCCTACGCAAAAAATGTTTAGATTAATTCGCTAGACAACGGAAGATAGTATGTACAATTTAACCATTATAAATGTTATTTAAATTGTGTTTTTATCTAAAACATAATTTGTCTAATTAACTAATAGTATGCATATAAATTTTTATGAAATGCATAATTAAATAGATTAAGTAAATACATTTTTGTATAGTTTAGCTGTGAAACAAAGATTCACTTAAATTGTATATTAAGAATGTATTAGTCCCTATTATCAAAAAAAAAAAATAATCCCCAAGAATTTTATTACACCAGTTCATTAGCTGATATGATTATATTTTAGTTGTAATAGCAGTCATGTTACTTTTTGTAAGGTGTGATGGGGGATGGATCCCCGACCCTTCAAAAAATCTATGACGGGGGCAATAAATGGGTTACCTCGGTAGCCGAAATAAAAAAAACCCCTTTAATTTCAACCTGAGTAATGTTTTAAAACCGCATGTGCACAGGGCAGCAGCTTATAGTGAGTGAGTGAGTTAGATTTTACGGCGAACCGACACAAAAAGGCCATATATCGCCGAAAACAAGCGCTTTGAAAACGTAAATTGTAAAGCAATTATGTAAAAATGTATAATCATATAAAATGTAAAGTAAATTGTAAAGCACGTCTAAAAACATTTATGCAAAAACGTATATAAAGGGTTAAAATATTAGTGACAAACAACAATATTGCAAAATGTGTAAAGAAAAATATTTGATTTCAGATTTTGTGATAAATGCCTATCTGCTTTAAAAAGGACAAGATATTGCTGACTGAAATGTTTTCAAACAACTCTTTCAAAGATTGAACGTCATAGTATGTACTGCGCTGTGGAACGAAGTCCACACAGTCGACTAAAATATGTTTCATAGTAAGCGGTGTCTGACACGGTACACATTCAGGTTGTTCTTCTTTGTTCAGAAGATAAGAATGAGTCAAACGGGTATGACCTATTCGACAACGAGAAAGAACAACTTCCTCCCTGCGAACAGATCTGTTCTTTTGGTGCAATTCACCTAAAGTACGTTTAACATCATGAAGTTTATTGAACGAAGCATTGTTCCATGACGATTGCCATTTACATAAAATGTATTTCTTGTCTTTGGCCTAAAATCAGTATATGGTAATTTCATATTAGATTGTGATAATAAAAGGGATTTCTTTGCTGCAGTATCAGCATCCTCGTTTCCAGCAATACCAACATGACTTGGAATCCAACAGAATATGATAGACCTTTTGAAAGATAGTGCATTAACCTTGAGAAGAATATTTTGAATGAAAGGATTTTCCATGTTTCGGCTGTGAATTGACTGTAAAACAAAAAGCGAGTCGGAAAAAATAAACTTTTCTTCACTATATTTTGATATAAAATTTAGGGCCAAATCAATAGCTTTTGCCTCGGCTGAAAATATTGTTGCGTTATTTGGTAAACGTAATTTTGACTGATGAAGGTGGCTGATGGGCGCACAGCCAACCCCCTTATCATCTTTCGAACCATCAGTGTAAATTGGAAAATAATCCTTGTAAAGTGACTTGATCTCTTTATATTTGGATTTAAATATTTCAGGATTTGTTTCTGACTTTTTTAAAGGCTGTTAATCAAAAAGAACTGTAGGGGAAGCAAGGGTCCATGGTGGCGTATCCGGAATTGAATTGTCTTTGATATCTTCGAATTCAAAGTCATTTTCATTCATAGAAGATTTTATGCGAAATCCAAACGGCTTGATTTGTTTTGGTTTATTCTCATATGAATCAAAGTATTTGGGCTTAAAAATGATTTTATGAGCAGGGTTGGATTTGTTGGCAGCCACCCTTAAAGCATATTGTAATAAAAGTTTTTCTCGGCGTGTGTAAAGAGAGGGTTCGTTTGCCACAACATACAAGCTTTAAACAAGGCGATGTTCTAAATGCACCGAGAGCAATACGAAGACTTTGATTATGGATGGTATCTAACATTTCTAAATAAGATTTTCTTGCTGAACCATAAACAACACAATCGTAATCTAACTTGGATCTAATCAAAGCTCTATTTAGTCTTAATAAAACCTGGCGATCGGCTCCCCAATCAGTATTTGAAATTACCTTTAAAAGATTCAATGATTTCAAACATTTGGCTTTCAAATATTTTATATGTGGTATAAAAGAAAGTTTTTATCAAAGACAACACCAAGAAATTTTGCTTCGTCAACAACGGGTATTTTGGTACCATTTAGGAAAAGCTCAGGGTCACAAGGTTGTGTCCTTATTTGACAAAAGTGGACACACTGAGTTTTAGACTTGGAAAAATTAAAACCATTTTTCATGACCCAAATTTGAACTTTATTCAAACACTGCTTTAACTGGCGTTCAATTGTACGCATATTTTTCGAACGATAACAAATCAAAAAATCATCGACATATAATGAGCAATCTGTCCCTGGTAACAAACATTTCACAATATTATTGATTTTAATGCTAAAAAGTGTAACAGATAAAATAGAACCTTGCGGAACGCCCTGTTCCTGCTCAAAAGAGTCAGAAAGGGTAGAACCAACACAAACTTTAAAATTGCGATCTGATAAGAACTCGGAGATAAATAGTGGAAGACGACCTTTTAAACCTACGTCGTCAAGGTCCTTCATAATAGCATATTTCCATGTGGTATCATAAGCTTTTTCTAAATCGAAAAAGACAGATACAAGATGTCCTTTCTTGACAAATGCATCACGAATAAAATTTTCCAGTCGAACAAGGTGATCAGTTGTGCTACGATGTTTGCGAAAACCAGTTTGAAAGTTTGTTATAAGGCCTTGAGATTCTAAATACCAAACTAATCTAGAATTAATCATACGTTCTAATGTTTTACATAAGCAACTAGTTAGAGAGATCGGTCTATAATTACTGGGGTCGGTGTTATCTTTCCCAGGTTTTGGTATAGGGATAACTATAGCTTCTCTCCAAGAATTTGGAAAAATTCCAGTTTTCCACGTGATGTTATAAATTTCGAGAAGGAGCTCCAGTGATTCTGGTGGTAAATGTTTTAAAAGTTGATAGTGGATTTGGTCAGGACCAGCTGCAGTATCGTGGCATTTCTCAAGGGAGTCAAGTAATTCTGTAAGTGAAAAAGGTCTATTATAATCTTCATCATTATTTGTACTAAAATGTAAAAGGTTATTTTCTTCAGCTGATTTAACGTTTTGGAAAAGTTGATCATAATTGTTTGATGAAGAGTTTTTTGAAAAATTATCACCAAGAGTGTTTGCAATATCTTCTTTTGTGGATGCTATCGACTGATCCGATTTGGTTAAATGACCAAAGTTTGAGGATTGTCTTTTACCACTAATTTTGCGAATCATATCCCAAACTGTTTTAACTGATGATCTGGAATTTAGTTTAGAAACGTATGATTGCCTGGACTTTCTCTTTGCTTGTTTAATTGTTCTACGCGCTTTTGCTTTCAAACTTTAAACTGATTGTAGATTTTCCTTAGTTGGCCTTATATTAAATTTTTTAATCGCAGCTCTACGTTTTCTAGCAGCGGTCTTACAATCGACATCATACCACGGTTTATTTTTATGTTTACCATTTTTTGAAGTTTTCGGAATAGACTTGTCAACAATATCGGATAAAATAACAGAAAACCGATCAACAGGATCATAAAAATTTGTGAAATTCTCTAGAGTCAAATCATTTTTACACAGAGTTTGAAATTGCTTCCAATTGGCTTTATTAAATTTAAAATATGAAGGGTTGTCTGAAGGCGGGTTAGAAGTATTTTAAATAATAATTGGAAAATGGTCACTGCCATGCAAGTCATCTAGTACTTTCCATTCAAAATCGAGAAAAATGTTTGATTGACAAATTGTCAGATCAGGTGAAAAAAGGTTACCTGTTGCAGGATGAAGATATGTTTTTGATTTATCGTTGAATAAACAGAGGGCATTTCTTTCAATAAATGTTTCAATAATTTGACCTCTAGTGTTGCTGTCAGAACAGCCCCAAAATTCATGGTGTAATCGGTCGATGCAATGTAACATTTAATGCAACTGACTGAATATTATTATTTAGAACAATTTTTCTATGTGGACATGCATTATTTATAATAATAGATGTCCAACCAGAAGCTCTTTCTGCATTAGAATTAATAAAGTTATACACTGAGTGATTTTTAAAGATATATTGTCGGCTTCCTTTAAAAATGTTTCACTAAGGCACATAAGTGAAGGATTATATTTTGACAAGATGAACAGAATTTCATTAAAATTAGTTTTTAGTCCACGACAATTCCATTGAATAATTTTACTGGACATTTAATAATTGTTTAAAATTGTAAACAAAAACTGAACGACTGGAAATTTGAACAAAAGATTAGTGCTGCATTGACTCGGGAGGTTAAACCCTTTTGATTTCCCCCTCCTTTGTGCTAGTTAAACTGGGCGGAGGGGACAACGGCGGATCGTCGTCATCCCCCCCCCCCGTCAACCTGTGCAATTCGAGAGGGAATCGGTTATGGGTTTTTATGGGATCCAAACCCATCAGTTTTTAATCATTTTTTTGCTTGGGTGTTTGACTCACCCCACGTGGATTAGCATTTGACGTAACGTTTTGCTGTGACGACGGTGTGTTTGAATACCGTGGTACATTTTGAATAGCTGGTGGCAGTGCTGGTTTAGCAGCTGCATTTTTAACTACAGGTGTTTGCGTTGGTTTTGCAGCAACATTCGGCTTTTCTTTTAGAATTTCTGGAACATGCACAGAATCAGTTTGCGTAGACGCATCAGTACACTTTATTGTTTTGTTTGTGTTAGATTTCGTGAAGAATAGGCTGATGTGAGTGATGGAGATATGAATTTAGAACTGGCAATTTGTCTGGCTTCCGGGAATCCAATGCCCTGTGTGAATTTGACATGGAGTACCTCTTTTTCAATCTTCCATGTCTTGCAGTCACGAGACTTGGCTGAATGTGGCTCGCTGCAATTCACGCAACACAATGGACGACTGGATGTGTCATGTTCATGCGAATGGCCGTCCTGGCCGCACTTTGGGCAAGTGTAATCACCTTTGCAGTTTTTCTCGTTGTGTCCGAACTTAAAGCAATAGTAGCATTGAAGAGGATTCGGAATATATGTTGTAACTTTTGTGATGAGATATCCAACTTTTATGACTGAAGGAAGGAAAGATATGCCGAAAGTAAGAATGATAGTGTTTGTATTGATTTCTTTTCTTAATCGTTTAATTTTGATGCGTCTAGCAGCAGTGACATGTTGATCAGTAAGGCCTTGCTCAATGTCCGACTCCGAAACTCCAGCAAGATCAGGACAGCAAATGAACCCCCTTGAAGAATTCAGAGTTCGGTGTGCCATGCACTTACATGGCCGGTTGAAAAAAGGATGTTACACTTAGTAAATTGTAAGCATGTGCGGCTTTTTTCAACTTCAACAAGCAGATCCCCTGTGCGTAATTTCTTCACGGACTTCGGTACACCAGCTATACTTTGAAGTGATTCTCAATTACAAATGGAGATAAACTTGTCATTTTAAAACTTTCATCTGTAGATTGAATTAATAGAAATCTCGGAAATGCCATGTTGGATGTGTATGGTCGGTGAGAAGGATTCTCATCTTCCGTGCCGTCAGAGTCTGTTTTGGTATGCGGTCGTTTGTTTTTTTTTGTTGATTTTCCATGTTGAAATTATTAAGATTCGTCACTCACAGCCCCCACCTACCGCGGAGTCCAACAAGGGAACATGTAAGCAGAGCGGATATCCAGCTCAAACATGTTAGGGATACTGTAGTGATATACTCGGCCAGGTATTTTACAATCTTGTTTATATCACCAGCTGTATTGCAAAAATGCAATAAGGGGATTCAAGGGATTGCTACTTTACCCAACCAGTTGACCCTAAGCCACCGCCTTCTAGGAAATAGAATTTGAAATACGTATTTCAATGACGTGTTCAGTAATTTGTGTGAACGTACTGTGAAGTTTGTTTAACGCAGTAAAATATGACGATAGAATCAAAGTACATTTTATTTTGTGTGACGTTAATTTGCCAAAGAAGATAGATAAGTGTGCAGTGTAAAAATGAAAACATAGATGCAATTATATAAGAGGAATTAGAAGATGTAAGTGTAATTAAAGTGAAATTTCCTAGGGCTTGGCATGACCAGCCGATTGATCGTATCGGGCCAATACGAACGCCAAAAACGTCTAGACCGAATTAGAGGCCAAAAATGTGTGTTGATACCCACACACCGAAAAGGAGATGCACACATAAAAAAAAGCATGCATCACCCCCGGGGTGCTATGGGGCACATCAACATCCAGGACCCTCCTCTCCGGCTTACGGGCCGCCACCCATGGCAAACAGGTGGCTCCATTTTCGGGGGAGTCGTACCCCTCTGCATGGAGATACAGCCGGCATTTTCCATCCCGCCGCCGGCAAGGGGCGGGCAGCAGCTTAAAGCAACAGCATTTACAACAATATGTAAATTTATACCACTGCATCATTGAAACGAAATAGTAACTATGATAACAGTTACTGTGACATGATTAGATCAAAATGCATGTCAGAGTACTGGGACTGATGCAATCAACTAGTTTTACAACCCTGATGGCACACGTGAAGTTTCAATTCAATATCTGCATTTGTTCTGCAGACAGTAACTTCCACGCAAAACTAGAATTTTCTAAGTCTAAAAGGGGGCATTATTTGCCCAAAATACATGTCAGAGTTACGGGACTTGCCCCAGGATGGTTGGTAATTGATCTAGAAAATTAAAAAGTAAGTTTCAGATATATATGCTTTTAAGTAATAGCTGTATGTATTTGCATGTAAACATTAACCAGGATTTTCTAAGTCTAACAGGGGGCATAGTTTTGCCAAATGCAGGTCAGAGTCATGATGCTATCAGCTAGTGTTATAACCCCAAAGACACATGTCAAGTTTCAATTCAATATCTGCATTATTAGTTTATAATATTTATAAAAATATTAGTTTTGGAGATAACTTGGAGTAACTTGCATGTAAAACTTTAACCAGGATTTTCTAAGTCCAAAAGGGGACATTATTTGCTCAAAATACATGTCAGAGTTATGGAACTTGACCCAGTGAGGTTGGTAATTGACCTAGAAAAAGAAAAGAAATTAGTTTCTAAGCTATATGCCTTTAAATGATAGCTGTATGTACTTGCACGTAAAACTTTAACCAAGGTGTGACGCCGACGCCAGGGTGATTAGAATAGCTAGACTATTCTTCGAATAGTCGAGCTAACAAAAAGATCTTTTGCACTGTTGGCAATGAAATACTGCGGAGGATACACTGTTGGATATATTTACTTACTATGTTCTTACAATCATGTGGGCCAAACTGTTGTTTATGGAAGGGAAATTGACTTCTTTTTTTGTTATGCACTGTGCTATTAGAAAAGACTTACTGGTATCAAAAAACACAGTGCACTTCTAAATAGTTTATACATATTTGTTAATCTAAGCAATAAGAAGACTATTCGTATGTTTTTACTAAGGAATTATTGTTTTAACATGGTTATATTTGAAGACTAACGGCAATTCAGACTATTCTGATTTTTGATGTATGATTAAAATTAGCCAGATTAAACTAAAAGACGAAATTAATCTTCAGCTCATGTGCTGTCCACCTGTTAACTAAATGCTGATTAAGATCTCTATCCACAGGAAATATTTATTGCAGTGTGCCATACTTGCTATTGGTCAGCTAACGGTTTATCATAAGATATCGGTCACAAGCTCTGACCAGATTTTACCAGACTAGATAATCAGAGCCAAGACTGATGATGTCAGAATACACAAAAGAATTATTTTTTCTAAGAAAAAAAAAAGATTATCTAGTCGGTAGACAGACTAGGTCAAACACTAGGTCACCCGATCAAATCATAGGAAAAAAAAGCTTGTTAACACTCTAGAGGCCACATCTATGATCCTGTCTTCATGAAATAGTGTCTAGAATGTTTATCTTGATCACAGGTAGGCCTAGTTAGAATTTGGGTCATATTAGATCAAAAACTAGGGCACTAGGTCAGATCAAAAACTAGGTCACCCGGTTAAATTAAAGGGAAAGCTTGTTGACACTCTAGAGGCCATATTTTTTACACTATCATCGTGAAACTTTGTCAAAATGTTTATCCTGATGATCTTTAGGCCAGATTAGAATAAATGTCATGTCAGGTATCAATTCACTCTAGATACCACATTTTTCAGCTTGAAACTAGTGAGAATTAGTCAGAATGTTTGTCTTTATGACCTCTAGATCAAATTCAAATCTGTGTCATGTGGGGTCAAAAACAGGTCAAATTAAAGGAAAAGGTTTTTAACAGTCCAGGGGCCATATGTATGACCCTATATTCATGAAATTTGGTCGAAATGTTTATCTTGATTACTTGTAGGCCAAGTTTGAATATGGGTCATGTTGAATCAAAAACTAGGGCACTAGGTCAGATCAAAAGAAAATCTTGTTAACAATCTAGAGGCAACATTATGGATTCAACCTTCATAAAACCTTGTCAAAATGTTTGGTATCATGAAGTATTGTACGATTTCGACGCTGGATCATGTAGAATCAAAAACTAGGTCATTTAGTAAAATCAAAGGAAAAGTCACTAGGTCAAATGAAAGAAAATGTTTGTTTACATTCAGGCCACATTTTTGGTCCATTTATTTATTTATTTATTTTGTTGGGTTTAACGTCGCACCGACACAATTTTAGGTCATATGTCGACTTTCCAGCTTTAATGGTGGAGGAAGACCCCAGGTGCCCCTCCGTGCACTATTTCATCACGAGCGGGCACCTGGGTAGAACCACCGACCTTCCGTAAGCCAGCTAGATGGCTTCCTCACGTGAAGAATTCTACGCCCCAAATGAGGTTTCGAACCAACATCGATGAGGGGCAAATGGTTTGAAGTCAACGACTCCACCCGGCCACGGAGGTCCCCATTTTTGGTCCAATCGTAATGCTAACTGGTCAGAATATTTAGTCCCAGTTGGGTAAACGGCTAAATTACCAGGCCAGATCGAGGATAAAAACACTAGAGGCCAGATGTTTGCTCAAATCTTCATAAAACTTGGTCAGAATATTTATCTCCTTAATTTGAAACTGGGTCAAGTGGTGTCAAAAAATGGGTCACTAGGTTAAACATGTTTGTTATGGTGTGTTTCTCTGGTGAGCGACCTGGGGCCATCATGGTCCTCTTGTAAAAGATCAATATCCTGTCACTTATTTAGATTCTTCTGAAATTCAGGGGAATCGTACAACTTATTGTTGTAGCCAGCTGAAATTGTAAATAAAAAATAGATGTTATTCTTTATGTGTTTAAACGGGTATAAACCACATTGCTTACTTGTTTATATCGTCGTTAGATTGGGAAAATATTCACCTGTGAAACACTACTTTTAACGACTTTTAAGAATTCATCTTTTTGCGAAACAAACTGGTTAGTCAAGAATTTTCTTTCTACTTTTCGTTAAGAAATGTATTTGAAATTTGTCTCGTTAAACATATTTTACTACATTTCCAATTTACATCGTAAGTACATCTAAGTAACACAGCCTTATAATATTAAATACGAAAGGGTTAGGTAACAAGTTCTCATAACATTTTTCCATTTTTCAATACCCTCCCTTGATAGTGTTCATTTACGTGAGATTTGGAAACACATATATCTATTATACTGTTATGAAAAATGCATTAATGTTGTTGATATTGTTTTGTTGGTTGCTTTGTTGTTTGTTTGGTTTTCTTTTGCTTTTTCTTGCAAAATAAATTCTAGATAAATCTTGATATAAAGAGCATAATAGTAATTTAATTTTTTAAAAACGCTTTGTATTCTTAGATACTTTTGAACACCTTAATATCATTAATGGCTATAACAATGAGTTCCGTAAAGGTAAAGTATCTCTGTTCAAAGAGTTGAATAAAACATATTTATTCTTTAATTTGTAAAATTAGGGTTCTGAATAAGAGAGTGCTCATAATCTCCCGTGTAATACCCATAACTACAACTAAAATCAGTATTCCTCCTGTTTTTGCTTTTGTTTTAGGGTTTAAGCCTTTTTTCAACAGTATTTTAGTCATGTAACGGTAGGCAGTTAACCTAACCAGTGTTCCTGGATTCTGTACAAGTAAAAACCTGTTCTCCAACTGCAGACTCCAACTTCCGCAAATGAATCAGAGGTGGAGGACTAATGATTTCAGACACAATGTCGTTTATCAAATAGTCACAGAGAACATATGCCCCGACCGAGGACTGAACTCACGACGCCAGGATCCGTAGACCAACGCTCTACCTAGTGAGCTAAGTGGGCGGACTGATTTGTTTAAAATAAATAGATTTACAAAATAGTTCGTAAAAGGGTCAGTGGACTTTTTTGAAAAACAACACATTTGCCTTCAGCGACATATATAACAAACAAACCAAAGGAACTGATCACAGCCGAATACGTAAAGCAAAAGAACTAAACCGTGAAGAAATCTTATCAGAAGCCACCGATTCATCACAGTAGGAATCCACACAACACCTTAGTACATCTTTTCATTTTATTCTGAAATATTTAGACAAATATGACATAATTAGAATATTCTACAACGAAACCCATAGATGAAAGAATTTCTTTCAAAGTTCGAAATTATTAAAACCAACCATCGAAACAGAGTGACTTTACACAATCAACTCAGTATAGTCAGTAGAAAACAACAAGAAATGATGTTTACAAGGCAGCTTAAACCTTCAATTAACAGAGAGACATAAAATTTATACCACACAGAGACCTTTTGCTACGACGTCATGTCATTTTTATTCGCTAGAAAATTAGACGTCATTTATTAAGTGTGACGTCCCTTGTTTATATTGACGACGTCAAATGGCGCCATATTATTTTAATCTTCCTGGTGATCATTTTTAAAACCGGATGTGGAATAAATCCAATAATATCATTTTTAAAACCGGATGTGGAATAAATCCAATGATATCCAATATAATATTTCTCTTAAACTGTTTTTTACTTTTTCAATCCGTACCATGGATGCATGCGCATATATCAGCCACAACATCTTATTATAACCGCTTTTGCAAACTTTAATTTTTATTCTAAGCAGCAATCAGTCAGGCTAAGTATCAGTGGTAACTTCGTCAAAAAAGGTTACATTACAAATTTCTATTGAATTCTATTGTCAATGTGCATGTTTGAATTACCCTTTTGTGTTCGGTTTCTAACCGGAAGTTTAAGACAGCTGTTCTCCTGATATGCTCTTGTGAATACTCTTCACTGGTTACATCCCACAAGTTGTGACACAGGTAAAGAAGAATATTGTGGAAAAGACTCGAAAAGGCTACACACTGTAAAAGAGGAAGGGTAGAAAAGTTTCCCAAAACGTTTTTCCTGTTGTGTCTCCCTCTGCTTGTCCTATACCATGACCCTGGTACTTTTCAGACAGAATTATTCCTTAACTTATCCTTTTCTATGGCCCATACATCCACACAACGTGACCATTCCTTATCACAGCCAAGATCGAAGCCAAAATCCAGATAGAAAAACAACATGAGAAGGTTACTTAAACTTCATATTTTAAACTGTAGGTAGATAAAAAAACTGGAATTTTGCATTCTAGTCACCTCAGCTGAACAAGACATTATGATAGGTACTGATTCTTGGCTTAGGTTTTTTTCCGTCTTCCGTCATGTTTGCACCAGCCAGCCAGGCGGCGGGGTATTCATTTCTGTAGGTACTGTACAATAGCTAAGGAAATGCCAAACTTCAGTCTGATTGTTAGGATCTTTTATTAAAATTAGACCTAGAAGATATGTGTGTTCGGCGCTTGTTACAAATCCCTTGAAATCGACAAAAAACAGCTTCCACGAGTTTACCAAATCTCTAGGAAATGTAAACAAAAGATTCTCAAACATCTGATGTGCTGGGTACCCAAATCTACCAATAATATACTTGGACACTACTCGTCCGGACTTTGGTTGTAAACATCCTTCCTTCTATAGACAGGTTATTGAAATATTCAATGATATAAAGTTTACTCTAAACCCGTAAGAGTAAAGTCTAGACCTATTCCTTACAACAAATCCTTCTTTTGTATAGCAAGTCGCTGTCCTACCAGGTATCAGCGATAATAACATTGTTGAAATTAAAGCCAATACATCTGAAAGGGTCTGTTACAAAAAGCCTCGATTTCTCTTCACAAGAAAGCTGAGTGGTAGGCCATTAAACAGTCATTAAACGTCTTCCTACAGGTTATGACCTCTGAAGGGAAATATTCGCACTTAACCCGAAAGAGTTATGGGAAGTTTTTCACAAACTTTAAATAGCATAACAGAAAAGATAAATTCCATCTAAACAACCATCAGTAAGAGATTACGTAATAGGGCTTTTAAAAAAGCTGGGATATGCAACAAGTAAAGGAAAGAGTTCTAGACTTAAAATACCCAGTGCAGAAAAGGGTCAAACAGGCTAATCATCAATATATTAAAGAAGTCTTAAATCAACATAGTACGGATGGCAGCCTTCCAAACAGACCATATCAAACAAACTCTACTCATTAATCAAACATTTCAAACTTTACTTCCACCCCTAAAGTATGACAAGAAACTTACTCCATCATGAGGAAAATGCCACAGTCACAGAACTGAACAAGCAGTTTCGGTCAGTCTTCAGGCCTTGTTCTCCTCTGACAATTGTATCACTCTGTAAATTGTAACGGCAATATATGTCTCTTAATCAAAATAGTAATTTCTTCCTTAACATGCCAGATATTAATGTTAGCTTAATTTGGATAGAGAAACTTCTCAATAATATAAACTCCTATAAAGCTAGTGGCCCTGATCAATGAAATTCCATCATACCTATATCATTATCTATAGGACTTGTCCCAATTCTTAAGCCTTTATTCGAGAAATCCATTTGAAGTCAGCTAATGTTGCCCCTGTTTACTAAAAAACTACAGGCCCATGTGTTTGTGCAAAGTACTAGAATACATTGTTTTCTTCCCTTCTCAGATTTATGGTTTAGATTCTTGGATGATATTTTCATGCTATGGAGTCATTCTTTAGACTAGTTTAAGAAATTTTTGAGTTGTTGAATGCAATTCATCCTATGATTAAGTACACATATAGCATATCAGAATAACATTTTTAGATGTTGATGTTAGTATAGATGATGAACATAACATCAGCACCAATGCACATGTCAAACCTACCAATATTCACCAGTATGTTGATTATAGTTCGTGCCATCCTATAACATGCAAGGATGGTATACCTTTCAGTCAAGCTAAAAGGTATCGCTGAGTATGTTCCAATGAGAATCAACTTTTTGGTAATATTGAACAGCTTCGGCAACACTTCCTTGTTAGAAACTACCCAGAGACTGTTATAAATACATCATTTCAGAAAATTATGAGTTTTTCAAAAGATAATGCACTTAAAGCCTCTGTAAAACATGATAAAAATAATGTGCCTTCTGTAGTTGAGTACAACACGTCTCTTCCTAATATTGGGAACAAAATTTACAAATCCTGGGATTAACTTCAGTTGTCAGATAATCATGCTGTTAAAATGTTACACTTCGTGTAAACCTACCATGGCTTTTAAACGTCCTGACTTTGAAGGCCATTCTAGTTAAAACGAACTTTCAGATGTTGTCTGATGTTAATTTTATTTCCTCAAAATGTAATCGTTCAAGATGTTCCCATTGTTCTTATATTACTGAGAGTGATAGTTTTAATAGTTCTCAGCGTAAGACAACTTTCACACTTAAGAGTAATGCAACTTGCAAGTTCCGATGGTATATATTGAAAACATGTACGAAGTGTAGAATGCAATATGTAGGCAAAACTAGCCAGCAAAGTTTCAAAGTTTGACATTACAAGTTTTATGGATCCTGCATTTTCTAGTCGTGTAGCAACTCATTTCAATCAAGATAGCAATAGCTTAAATGACATTAGCTTTATGCCTATTGATGTTATCCATGATGATATGAGGATGCTTTTTAAAGACACTTACTTGATTCATGAAATGGATACTATTTTTCCAAAAGGAATGAATTCAAAAGATATGTATAATTTTTCCTAAGTCTCTTCACTTCAAAGTATTTTATGTAATGTAACACCAGTTGTGGTTTTCTTAATGTCAGTTAGTACAGACATTGCTTGTATTTTCTTTTTAGTCAATATAGTAGAGGCAATATTTTCTAAAAGAGGCCTCCTTAAGGAATTACTGGGCCCGGAAAGGTAACAAGCTGTGTGTCATATACCAAAATGTTCAGGGTACCTTGTAGTTTTTCAGAAGCCCGGCAGGTTCTTTTAGATTTTGTTGCGGGTCGAGAAATCCAAGATTGCGTCCAAGATGGCCGCCGTTTATCAAACATTGAGGCACCTTTGTAAAATTCTATGTAAAAAGTAACTGAGTAGAATAAAATAATTATATGAAAAGTGTTTGTTGTATATGAACGTCTCATGCTATATATTTTTCTTCTTTTGAAAGGTCATTTTCAAGATCAAATTCAAGGTCAAATTGTCAAAAGTTGTACTTTTTTCGAAATTTACCTCAAATTTTGTTTTATTTCAAAAGGGTTACAAAATATTTTAGCTTTTTTTATTGCATAGATAATTTATTTAGTGACATAGGTTTTCGGAAACAATAGCTTTAGTTGAATTTGATTGGTTGCCATGGAAACAGACATATTTGAAGGAAGTCACCAACAGACTGTTTTTTGCCTATTTAAGAAATTAGAAGGTAAGCACTATTCCATTTTGATATTAACATAGAAAATCATCTTACTCATTCATATGAAATTCTAGTATAAAAATGATTCATACAATTAGCATTTTTGTTTATATCCTTATTTAGAATACTTTCTAAGTAGGAGTATCCGTTAATATAAAAAATGCCTTAGCACCTGTGAAATGTTTTTGTTAACACCGGAAAGTTTTTCAAGGAGGGAAAATTTAAATAAAAAGTTTCAAAAATGTAAAAATATACAAAGCTTTATCAGAATTTTGGATGACTGTAAGTAATGCAGAAAAAAAGAACACATATGTGTTATTAATAAACTTATGGTGCATTTTCTCTCCAGTATCGTAGGTCGGTTGGTTGGTGAATCCTTTGAATCCTGTAGTATTAGTCTGGAAATAAGAAATGTTATTTCCATCAATGTAGAAAGAGGTTTTGCATCAAATGAAGAACATAAAATTATGTTTATGTATTGATGTATTTAAATTACACCGACAAGTACATGTAGGAGTTTCTATTTACAATCAGGAGGAACATTTTAGGTTTTACCCCACCCACCGGTTTTGTATAAAAGAATACCGAAAAAACATTTTTTTTAGATTATTTCCTAACTAAGAAAATGAATGGTCACACATGCAGTTTTTATCCAAAAATCTCCAAATTATGGCCATTTTAAATTTGTGTATAGCTGAACATTAGGTAACATGAGTCTGGCCTACTATTTAAACAGTTAATATAGCAAGTGTTTTTATTATTTTTTGTTACTATACTCAAAAAGTTTCTATAGAATTCTAATGACAATGAATTGAACTTTAATTCTAGTATATTAAATTTTCAGAAATATTCATCGAAATCAAAACTGGGCGAATGGCCGAGTTAACCTTCTCTTCAAAGAAACGGAAAATAAGCCTGACTCAACATAGCTGTTGCTTTTGTTTCTAACAGTTTGGAGAGATAAAACCAACTTCATTAGATATTAAAGGCCTCGAAACTTTGCTTGAAGTTTGTAGAGAAAGAACTAATGATGATACAAGCTCTTACCTAATGAACATGGAATCAGAAATGGAAACATTGTTGTGAAATACCATAAAAGCTGTCGGTCTGCTTTTTTGCGTCCACTATATCCAAATAAGTTACAGAAGGCAGATAAAGATTGTTGTATTCAGTCGTCTTCGGAGACTTCTTCAAGATCAAAAGACTGTATACAATCCTTTGATTGGAAACAGTGCTGCTTTATTTGCGGGGAAAAATATTTACAGAAGAAACGATCAACTTGGTTCCTGGTTGAGTCAGCAACTAACACTTCATCCTCTATGTACTCCAAAGTTTTAGAAGTTGCACAAACCAAAAATGATTAATCACTACTGAAAGGCCTTATCAGTGTAAATGGAGATTTAGTCGCAGCAGAGGCCAGATAATGTAGAAAAAATGGTTGCCTTGTCCGTTACCTTAAGAAAACAATTGAGAAATAGGTAGGTACTTCAACGGAAGAAGAAAATCTTGACGCAGTTACCTTGCAGTTGATAGATACATTGAAAGAAGACATTGAGCAAAAAGTTTTTGAAGTACCAGAAGTAAAATGTTCTTTCTTAAATTTATGCAAAGAAAAGGGATTATTAATTGAAACTATCAAAACCAAAACACTTAAAAGCTTGTTTCACAGATACTGGCCAGAAGTTATATTTATATCTAGACCTGGTGGTAACACAATTGTATGTGCATCGTCTGTAAGCTTTGAAGAAGCTATGTCTGCTGCATGCAAGTATGGGGAGCTTCTGTCTACCATAGCTGAAGAAAATGTAACAAAAGAATCACTTTCAAACAGTTTTGTTTTGTCCGAGGACGATGACCTTATACTTCATAGAGCAGCTGGTATTTTAAGAGAGAGAATAAACAAGATTGAAAAGCTAGACGGACAATACTTCTCTTATGAAGAAACTTCTTTGGAGGAACAAAAGAGATTTGTTAGTGATGACATTTACAAGTTTTTTGTTGGGTTACCAATCAAAAACAATATGAGAATACTTCTGATATAAACGCAGATTTACAGCCTGATCCAAAGATACTGGTACTATGTTGTGATGTCATCAATGCATCAACATGTATTTTAACACCGAAACACATTTGCTTGTCTGTACACCTACACCATCTTTATGGCAGTCGAAAGGTCACTGATGACACGAATGTATTAGGATATACTATGCCATATTCAGAAGTCCGCTGTTTCCTTTCATCGCAGCAGTTCATATGGCAAGCAAAAATACAACGACAGAATCAGGTAATTGTCTCATTATAAAATAACATAATTATTTTACAACTGCTGCGACCAATGTTGCTTAGATTACTATTGGTGCTCCCATTGT
This sequence comes from Mercenaria mercenaria, assembly GCF_021730395.1. Lineage (NCBI taxonomy): Eukaryota > Metazoa > Mollusca > Bivalvia > Venerida > Veneridae > Mercenaria > Mercenaria mercenaria. The sequence continues at coordinate 40,930 of NW_026463357.1, forward strand.
TGATATCCGAAATTATGTTGAAAACAGTTGTTAATATCAACACAATCTGTCAGGAAACCATTGCTACCCTCTCAATACAAAGTTATTTTATTATACATGTATATGCTCCATAGATATATTTATGAATAAATACTAATAAATAAATATATAAATAAATAACTATTAATAGAATTAAGAAATAATTTACAGAAAAACAACAGTGTTTTAACACTATTTATGCACGATGGGTGGTTATATGTCGGGCGTAATAATTTCACGAGGGCGCAGCCCTCGTGAAATTATTTGTACGACGTATTACCACCCGAGTGTATGAATTGTGTTAAAACACGGTTGTGCTATAAATTATTTCGATTTTGATATGCCCGTAATCTAAAACAGTAGATTAAATATAGAAGCGCTCTTTCTTGGTCGCAACCTTTGACGTCACCGCACGTTAACGTTAAGTCATTCTAGCATAAGAGTGTTTTAACAGAGACAAGCATATTAGAATGATAAATAAATAAATAACACATTTATTATTCAGGTGCATTAGTTCCTGCTAATATCATGCATCACGAGGATGAGGGAAAGCTTATTATTGCAGCAGGCGACAATTGGGATCACAACGAATACACAAGGGATGGTAAAAACACCACTCATGCCATGACAACAATTCTTGTCTTTCCTAAATCAAACAGAATTGGCAATGCACAGAGGATAACCAGAATACCAGAAAAAACAATTGATAGTTCTTCAATACAAGGTATTGGTCTATAAAAATAAGTTTGACTTAATTTATGGAATAGTTTGAAATAGTACCTATTGCAACTGTTGGGAAGTTCCTCTATTGCCAAAGTCGAATCTTCTCAAAATACTAAAGTCGAAGACATTGGTATAGTATTGCCTCGACTTTAGTGACATGCAGTTTTGCACAGATTTCAAGATTATGAAAAGCTGTGGTTACATTTCTATTTGATAATTTTCATTTTCAGGTGGAAACCTCACTTCAGTGCTCACATATCAGAAGCCAAACGACAAACCAAGACCGTATTTTCGTTCACCTTCAAGCAAAGATGAGAACTTCCAGAACCGGAGGCAGCAAAAGTCATGAAAATGAAGGATTTTTTGTACAATTTAAGTCGTCTACATTTGTTTTGTGATGATAGATTTGAAAAAGAAAACACCACCTTGGACGATATTTCAGTCTCAGATAAAATTAGACCAGCTTGCTGAGTCCTCAGATGTTGTTTTTAATCCAATTATAATGTCAACTCCTACCCAACAGTAGTTGTAAGTGGGGGCTTACAGGATAAGGTCTTGAGCATCACGTCTGAATGTGTTTCTTATGTTCCTAATCTATGTACAAACCAACAAGAAGCGGATACTAAAATGTTGCTTCATTCCAAGTATGCTGCTGATGAAGGGGCTCAGACACTCACAATTTGTAGTCCCGACACTGACGACACTGACGTCTTACTTCTTTTGCTGCATCACTTTAATGCTCTCACTATTCCTAGAGTCTTTTTCAGGACTGGCAGAAAGTATATTCATACTGATATGACGAGATATATCCCAGTACATGAGATCTTTGTCTCGCTGTCCCCAGAGCAAAGACATATTCTGCTCACTGTATATTGTATCACAGGTTATGATGCATGCAGCTCATTTTTGGAATTGGCAAAAGGTCTGCATTTAAATTAATGATGAGCAAAGCAGCATTATTCGAGGGTATGGGTTGTTTGGGCGATGTTCCGGATTTGACTAGTGTGCAGATCAATGCTTGCACTAAATTTGTTGGCGAATTGTATGGGCAACCAAACTGCACCTCTTTGACTACGTTACTAGCAGAGAAGGTTTTTAAAAATAAATCTATCAAGCCAAGGCGGTTACTCCCAACAGATAATAGTTTCATTTTACATCTGCAGAGATGTCTGCTACAGTTGATTTGTTGGAAAAGTGCTTTGCTCCAAAGTCCTGACGTTCCAAGCCTAATCAGTTTAGGGTATATAACTGATGCAGCGTCAGGGCTAGCAGTTCCACAGTTTATGGCACAACCTGCTGCTATTCCAGAACTACTTGTGACCTTGTCTGTAACTGTGTGGATCTTTGTGAATCTAGTTGTTGTTGTGCATCTGCTGAACAACCTTGCACAACGGCTTGTGTATTAAGGCATTTGTTGATGACGTTGGTTGTTGCAAAAACATATATACATATCTTTCATGTGCTGTTCAAGATTAAAGATACAAAAACCAACGTGTAACGTGACTTCATGATCCTGAGGTACGTTTATGAGTTCAGTTTGGCTCTCCATGAAGTACACATAGTTTCTTCATTACCTCTTTGATGATTCTAATAAAATGCTTATTCTATACATTGGTAAATACAAATGTTGCTGGTTTGCTAAAATTCAATTCCGATCACAATCAATCAAGGTACTTAAATTGCAAAATAATCAAGGTGATTTAGAGACTGAGCATAGCATAGAACAAATGTGTAAGAAAATGTCTAGTTGATGTACACTTTATTTAAACATTTTATTTAGTTTCAGTACTTAGAGGTTTTTTAACAATTAGGTATTTTGATTCAAAAATATCTGCTAAAATTGAATCTGAATTTTAATTACATTACATTAGCATTTTTATACCATATCTATACATGTATAAGAAACTGAATTAATTTTCTGACATTGTAAACAAATAAAGTTGACAAGTGTTTGTTCATGTTTTCGGACATTTTGCCTTTTTTAACATTTGAATGGCTTAACCTTTGCTCCTTTTACCTTTTAAAGATCTAGTACCAAATACAATACAATCAAGTACTTTAACACTCTTTTTCGGTAAATTATGGTAAGTATTTACTTATAAAATGTGCAAATTAGGTTAAAGTGTATGGCAACACAACTTGAAATCCCTTTAATTCTTTGTTTTTGTTGAGTACATTGGTGTAATTGTACCTTAAATTTACCTTAATCTTATGTTTTGTTTTATTTATCTGTTACATTAGCACTAATGTTAGAGCCTTTCTCGGCGGGGATTTTATTTACATTGTGTTGTTTAACTTGTTGAAAATACGGTAAGTGCGAGGTTGGCATGACCAGTTTCCTTTATATAGGCTACTGACCGTTCCAAGGCGGTGCCCCTGTTTTCAACTTGCTTCCTGTCTCTTGTATTTTATATTGCGTGTAGAGTCTTTGTTGTTGGCATTTTATTAATTGTCCATCTTGTATTTTGTGTTACGTATGTAGTCTTATTATTTTTTTCAGTTACTAATATTGTCTTTTCTGACTTGTTGGGAATAGGGTAAGTGTGAGGTTGGCATGCCCCAAACGCGTTTAAACCCCCAGTTTCCTTTATTTAGGTTACTGACCGTTCCAAGACGGTGCCCCTATTTTCAACAGGTTGTTTTGTCTGTCTTGTATTGTGTGTTGCGTGTGTTTTCTTGTTTTTTGTAAGCGTTTTTCCTCAGCCCCACTCCCCCCTTTTGCCCCCTCCTTTCCCTTACATTTACGCTACTTTTTGCATCCCCTCCCCCTTTACTTTTAGTAAGTTTTCGTGACTCCTCTTTGTTTTGGCAGCCGAATCCCCGACGGTACTTGATTGTTTTTTCCTACATGTGTGGGTGCGTTTGTAGGCTTGTGAGTCTATAATGGTGCCCTACTGTTTTCTTATGTGTTGCTTGTTTGTTTTTCTATGTTATTCAGTTGATCGTCTTGTGTGTTTATCTTTGGAAGATGAGTGTCTGCGCTGTTGTGGTTTACGTTGTAGTGCGACTGTTTTTAAAGAAAATGGCATTCCCTTGTATATTCTTCCTTGTTTAACTTTCCCCTTCGGATTCCTCCCCCACCCCCGACCCCATTTCTGCCCTTACCATTTCCTTCCCTTTAATAATTTTTAGCTTATATTAATAAGTACTTGTTGGACGTTTAAAGCAACCCGTCTGAAATATTTTTCCATTACAGCTTCTTTTTGTTGTGGGCCTACTATGTAAATGCGTGGCTCTGGGGCTATGTTTTTGGTGCTCTGTGCTTCCGAGAAATCTACCCTTACCTTTTATCTTTTCTAATAGCCTACATGTTATATTATCCCTTAATCAAAAACTTTACTATTTCCTGCTTTCATCGTGACATTACTTAAGAAATCATGAGGTAAATAGTCGATTTTAGGACATTTGACCTTCTGACCTTTAGTTTGACCTTGACATTTATCTTGGATGATTGTGAAAGTATCACAAATGCATTTTCCTGATTTATTTATATATTACTTTCAAGCGATTCTGAATTTTAATTACTACTTAAATGAATCAGATCGGTTATTTACCATTTTTTTAATGTTATAGAACGGTGGCCATCTTGGACGCCATCTTGGATTTCTCCACGGTAACACAAGAAATATTTATAAAATGATTTTTATGAGTTAGCTGTAATGTTTATGTCCCAGATTATATCATTTACACTGGATTGACTGCTACTTTCTCCAGATTATAAAAGAAAACTTGTGGTGGAGGAGGGGTGGGGGTGGGGGGGTGGGGCCGATTTTTCGGCAATTTTGACCTTTGACCTCATATTTGACATTGATGTTGACCTTGAGTAGGAGGTAAATTGATGTATTTATTTTACACTTTTTAGATATAGATATTTTATCAAGTTTATTTGGAACTATGTTTTTTAATAATTTTTTAATGGTACCATATATACAAAGCCCTCAGTGTTATTAGAATGGCGGCCATCTTGGACGCCATCTTGGATTTCTCGGTCCGCACCAGAAACTAGAAAAACCTGCCGGGCTTCTGTAAAACTTCAGTATGTCCTGAACAGTTTGGTATATGACATATTTCGTTAACTTTCCGGGCCCAGTTCAATTCTAATTGGAGACTTTTTTCCTTTCTAATAACACAATTTACTCAGTATCTTTGTGATCCTGTACTTACTGCTATTATCATTATTAACATTATTGTTTAAAATAATGTTTATTATCTTATTATGTATCAAGAAAAACCACTTTTAATTTTTGTCACAATATACTTCAGTACTTTAGATATATACGTTATGTAGCCTATTGTACATTGTAATTTTACGCCAAAATGTCTGTAACATAACATCACCATTTATGACGTCATATATTCATAACGTTGTTTATTTCATGTCATATTTGTTGACTTCCTGACGAGACATAATTGTCGAAACGTTGAATAAAAATTGGTTTAGCCTTGGAATTCTCCAGTTCTTCTCAATGGTAAAAGCATCTTCTATCACCTACTACATTGGGTTTGTGAAAAAAATCATATGTCACATACCTAGTTATGGTAATACATGACATGGTTAACACAGTCTATGATAAGAGACAAGTAAATCTCATACTACTAGACTTCAGCAAGACTTTCGATGCGGCCACCCATTACAAAGTCATACTGAAAATGCATGATAAAGGAGTTAGATTTCAAAGTCTAATGTAGATTGAGAGTTTCCTTGTTAACCGAATCCAATCCGTTGTCTTCAATGGCACCAGTTTAGATGCTATCCCGGTCCCATCTTGTGTTCCTCAGGGGTCGGACCTTGGGGCCCTGATGTTTCCAATGAATATTAATGACCCCTGAGGAATACACCCCCCCCCCCACACACACTCCAAAGACCTCCTTTTGTGCAGATGATACAGCAATCTACCTCACACTGTCATCTGCTAATAATCAGTTTCCCTCAAAAATGACCTCAAAATGTTAGAAGAGTAGAATTTAGAGTGGTACATGTATATTGAATTCAACCAAATGCCAAACTATCCATGTCACATGTAGGAAATATCCTATTTCCACCCAGTAGTCACCTCGGCTTAAAAGTTGATTGTGCCGTGTGGCGGCCGTAAAATGTCTCCCCGTACATTCAATAAGGGCTGTTATATTTCGATATTCTCAGCTCGTTCAGCACGACTTTTATATCGTGTTATTGGTACTGTTTAGTTTCTAAACATGACCGTTTCGGCCTAGGTGGTTCTACTACTCCAGTTTTCAAAGCCTTTGGTATTGTATAACCAGCCCCTGGATATGGCGCCTGCTTTTTAATTTTGTCTTCTGACAGTTCCTGTGATATGCAGGCTCAATAACCTCGGATCCCCGTTCTAAATTCCAGTTTGTTTAGTTCTGCCCATTGTTTTCTCGTTTGGGGCAAACCCACTTCTTTTATCTGGGGACCATACGCCACTTTTTATGGAATTACACGCCACAACACGTGTATCATTGAAGGTTCCATGTGCACCGCCATATGAATACATCTGCGGATGTCTCTAAATTGCTTTTTGTACTTCTAGCATGTGTAAATGTTGAGTTCTGGTCAACCTGGGGCTAGAGGGCGTGGACGGTAGCGTGCATTTTACTACCGTCCATGAACAGGCTCAATCAAACCGAGCCTGCACACTTCGTTTTTTTCGTGTTGAACGACCTATGGAGTTTCCACTTTTTCTATTTTAATACCTTTGTGTGGATATATCTAATAATCTGTCATAGGACGCCTAAATCAAAAAGGTCAATAAAGAAAGCAAATAAAATATTAGGATTTCTGCGCAAAATTTCAAGGTGAAATCTGAACCCCTAAAGTCCATGGCTTACCAGACTTTTGTTAGACCCCAGCTGTAAAATTGCTCTGAAGTTTGGTCACCATATACCCAAACCCTTTAAGACAAGATAGAAGGTGTCCAAAGACGGGCAGCTCGTTGGATTAAGGCTGACTACCGTAAAACCTCGTAAAACCTCCAGGGGTACAGACATGCTATAATTCCTCAATCTTCGTCGCCTTGATCTCCGACCTATTGATTACAGACATTCTCTTATGTATAAAATCCACAATGAGTTAGTAATTGCTATATCCAAAGGCTGTGTAGCTCCCTTCACTCCCTTAGCACGTCAATTCCGTTCCCCTTGTTACAATATATTCAGAGCAACTACAGATTAATACGTAAAGTATTCTTTCTTCCCCCAGAACAGTATATTACTTGAATGATCTCCCTCTGCCTTTTTCCACCTTCTAAACACTGAGTAGTTCATTGCAGCATTATGCTGTATTGATCATGTCTTACCTTAAACTGCCTAATAGCGGCTTTAATTCTTTTAACCTTTAACCAAACTATTTTAAACTATCATTTGTTGCAGTTCCGTGTATTTGTTCCGTGTTTAGTGATTGACCCCTCTACATTTAATCGCTACGCTTTCCTATTTGATTTTTTGTTTGTTTGTTTTGGGTTTAACGCCGTTTTTCAACAGTATTTCAGTCATGTAACGGCGGGCAGTTAACCTAACCAGTATTCCTGGATTCTATACCAGTACAAACCTGTTCTCCGCAAGTAACTGCCAACTTCCCCACATGAATCATAGGTGGAGGACTAATGATTTCAGACACAATGTCGTTTATCAAATAGTCACGGAGAACATACGCCCCGCCCGAGGATCGAACTCGCGACCCCGAGATCCTTAGACCAACGCTCTTACCTACTGAGCTAAGCGGGCGGGCTTTCCTATTTGATGGTGCGACGACTAATAAAGTGTAAGACTCCATGATGCTTTTCTCCTAAATTATACATACAACGGACGGAAGGAGTTGATTTTTTGCCTTGCACCTTTCTAAGTCGTGTCCTTAAAAGTTAGGCTCATGGTGCTCTGACTTCAGACAAGTTGTTGAGTACATTGGTGAAATTATACCTTAGATTTACCTTAATATTATGTTTAATGTTAGAGCCTATCCCAGCGGGGATTTTATTTACATTGTGTTGTCTAACTGGTTGAAAATAGGGTAAGTGCGAGGTTGGCATGCCCTAAACGCGTTTAAACCCCAGTTTCCTTTATATAGATTACTGACCGTTTCAAGGCGGTGCCCTATTTTCAAATGGGTTCTGTCTGTCTTGTGTTGTCTGTTGCTTATGTTTTCTTGTTTATTGTAAGCGATTTTTCCTCCTCCTCTCTCCCCTAATTTCCCCCTCCTTCCCCCTTGCATCCCCTTCCTTTTACTTTGAGTTTGTTTTCGTGTCTCCCCTTTATTTTTTGGCTACTTTTAAGTTACTTTTGAACTGTGTGAAACATTTAGGAATTTATTCTGATTGGATTTAAATTGACCTGAACAGGATCTGTATTATTTTTACATATAATTGGATTTTACGGCTTTTTGACATTTTTGAATGAATTTTTATTGTTATATAATTTTATGAATAAAAGTTTGGTATTGTTAATTGATGCTGGTTTACTTTCTGTTACTGTTTTCTACTTTTTGTTACTTTTTCCCCTATTAACAACTTCTCTCCCACCAATCACAAATAAATAATAAATGGCAAAGGAAAATGAAACTGACTAATGGGTTCTTTTCTCCTAGTATGTATGTATCTATATGTCTGAATGATAAAATACTAGGATTCACATTGATCAGAAAAGAAAATGACTATGTTATAAACTACGTAATAAATTCAAAGTATTTCAGAAACAAAGCTCACTGGACTCAAATACGGCATATTTAAAATATATTTCGGCGTCTTTTCCTTGTGATATTTTGAATATGTTGTGAGAATGAAAACATACGTGTCACGCACATTTAAGTTTACAAAGATTTATTCTGAACAAATCCAATGAAATAAACATTACTACTTATCTACATACATGTAAAATATAACATGAATAAACTAAATATGAATATTTTCACGCGGATATATATTTAAGAAATCTTGAGCAGGTTAAAAAAAAACAAAAAAACCGACAAAGCTGTTTACAATTCCTCCTTGTTATCGATACAATTTCAATTGCTATTTACAAATTAAAGTATTCAATATTCTCTATTTCTTACTACTAAAACTTGTTTTTGAATTACACATCCACGAAATTTAATACCACTGCTTATCAATGCATGGCTGACATCAACCTAATATAGTGCAAACAAAACAATTCTGTATTCATCTATATAATAAGTAAAGTTGTAACCTGTGCCTTGGCTTGCATACTGGGAATTTACCTTAGTTCAGTAGGTAAGAGCGTTCGTATACGGATCGCGGGGTCGTGAGTTCGATCCTCGGGCGGAGCGTGTATTCTCCGTGACTATTTGATAAACGACATTGTGTCTGAAATCATTAGTCCTCCGCCTCTGATTCATGTGGGGAAGTTGGCAGTTACTTGCGGAAATCAGATTTGTACTGGTACAGAATCCAGGAACACTTGTTAGGTTAACTGCCCACCGTTACATGACTGAAATACTGAAAAACGGCGTTAAACCAAAAACAAACAAACTGGGAATCTACAAAAATTGCTAAAAACTTTTAATACATGTATCTATCAATACCATTCGTCTTACTTTAAACATAATGTTGTTTTTAAAATAGCTGGAAAAATTATGAATAAAGAATATTAATGCCTTGCACTTTATCATTTAATAATGATAATGATAATAATAAAATGTATGCTTGATCTCGAGTTAGAGGTCTGGGCCCTATACGCTACAGATAAATTTGTAATGGTGACTGTTGGTGCCAAGTTGCTGCAAAGTAAAGTTATTGATCAGCCCTAAAATGACTTATTGCTTTGACCTCTAAGTGTAACCTTGGTCTTTAAAGTAGGGACTGAGTCTTACACGACATAAAGTTTCTCATAATGGGAAACGTTTTTGAATCCCTTGATAAATGGATGAGTTAGGAGACCGCAGATGAAAATGTGCTCTACACCAGTGACCTGAAAGTGGGACTCTGACCTCTAAGCTACGTGTCTATGTCTGGCACATGAAACATCATTTCACAATATGGTAAATTTGAGCCAAGGTATTTCAAAAATTCTTCATTGACCCCATACGAAGTGTAACAGACGGTCGGAACGATGAAGTTTATTTCCATGTCCCCTTTAAAAAAGACAATAAAGATTTGTTGTTCTTACATGCACAAGACAGGTTGTGGTACTTTTAATTTCAATAAAGTGTTACAATTCTTATAATGTTATGTATAGCTCAAAATTATATTCAACACAGATATTCAATCCCTTAAATAATTATTAGGGGCCAACCATTATTAAACCATTCTTTAAGGATGTCAGAAATACTAACTGATATTCCAGCTTCAATAGTGTAATACACATAATGGCTTTAGTTTCAGAACAAATTCATTTTTGTTCATTTTGTCCCCTGAAAACCAAAATATAATAATCTGTCTTCAGAACAAAGATATCAAATTTAAAGAAGGTTTGATAACAATATAATTACGTTGGAATCGGTCGCAATAACTAAATAACTATTATTTCCATTATCGTTACTAATCAGAATCAAACATCAGATAAATTCACCTTCTATTCAAGTTAGGATATTCTACTTGAAATAGTTCCGCTCATAGTGAGGATAGCCCGCCCACTTAGCTCAGTAGGGAGAGCGTTGGTCCAGGATCGCGGGGTCGCTAGTTCGATCCCCGGGCAAGGTGTATGTTCTCCGTGACGATTTGATAAAAGACATTGTGTCTGAAATCATTCGTCCTCCACCTCTGATAATTCAAGTTGGCAGTTACTTGCGGAGAACAGGTTTGTACTGGTACAGAATCCAGGAACACTGATTAGGTTAACTGTCCGCCGTTACATAACTGAAATACTGTTGAAAACGGCGTAAAAAACCAAAACAAACAAACAAAGCCGATAGTGAGGATTCTAATAGTTTTTAATAGATTATATAAATACCTTCCCAAGGGCGTTAAAGCGAGTTGGCATTTCATTTTGAATGGTACTGGATGTCACATATCTACGATTGTGCCAGAAAAATACTCAAGTCACCACCCACTGATTTTCTAAATATCGTTTTTCGAATAAAAATATTTTCAAAATCGTGCAGATGTATATGCTTTGAACAAACCAAATTCTTTTCATCAAGAAAATGGTACAAGGACACAAATAGGTTTTAACTCCGTCTACTCTTGCTGCATCACGGCATATCAATTAACTATATATTGTGACTCAACTTGACGGTATATTTTAATGTGATGATTCATACATCCATATATTTCAAGTAAATGTGTATAAATATTGAATTTTGAATATTGTGACAACTAGTATTCTAGTATTTCTTATCCTGTTATGCTCTGGTTCCTATAATTTGTAAAACATGGATTTCACAGCGGATATTTGTTTGTTTTGGTATAAATATGAAATATAGGTTATTGACACCGTTGCAATAGTTTCAGGAAAATGTAAGATATGGGTTTCACAAGTGACAGTTATTTTTGATCTTTCATTAAAACAAACCCATTTTCTTTTCATTTCATTTTTCAGATAAACTATACAAAGTTTGTATATTTGAAAGTTTCCACTGTGAAAAATACCAAATATATTTTGCTCTGACAGTCGAATAAATTAAACTGAAACGTGATTAATTATGGAATGATGTGTTTTAACACAAAGGTTTCTATTAATCAAGAAAAGTACAGTACAGATGCTATCGTTTCAAACTTTCTACTGTTGAGTGAATTTTTATTTGCAGGTCTTCTCTTGCCTGTTATTTTCTAAACCCTTAATATCAGTCATTAATTATATAAGTTACACTTGCTATTTTCAGATATAAATGAGTTACACTAATCTGTATCAATTTGATATTATTCTCTAATAACGATTTTGTTAACAGATTTATGTTTGAAACTATGAAAACTATGGATTTGTAACATAGGAAGTCCAAAGAGTGATCGGACGCCTGATGTTTCTTTTGACGTCAATTTCAAATTATTACAGAAAATACACGTATTTGTATTAAAAGTGTTATCCAGAAATATGCATTTTCAATCGAATGTGGTAAATATATTGACTAAACAAACGTAGCACTAAACTTCACATTCATGCATGTCGGTATGTTTAATCCCAATCTTTTGTAAACTATAATACTTAAAGGAGTTATTAGAACTGGCATTTCGCAAGTATTATAGCGGTGTGTATATAATGTATATAATTTGTATTTGATATCGATTGTCCGATTAGCTCAGTTGATAGAGCATCTGACTTGCAAGCAGAAAGTCCCAGGTTTGAGTCCTATATCGAGCTGCACATTTTTCCTCTCCAATTACTATTTTACCTTGAGTATAGTAACTAGCCTCAGAATCCTAGAGCTAGGATGAAGCAATGGCTAGGTTAGTCAAAAGAATCTGGTTTGTCTTTACAAAAAGGAGGGGGGAATGTAGCAGTGTGTATATAACGTACATAATTTGCCAATAATAGCGATTGTCCGATTAGCGCAATTGGTAGAGCATCTGACTTGCAAGCAGAAGGTCGCAGGTCCGAGTCCTTTACCGGGCTGCACATTTTTCTTCTCTCCTATTACGTATTTTGCAAATTGTAACTACAACTACACCATACGTGGTACATGTACATGACTTCCTTACAATAGTGTGTACATGTTCATTTCATGGTGAATATACCGGAAACAATATATTCCTTAATATGATTTTAAGCCTTCTAATAACTATATCTAAGCCCTCTAAAGTGTTTGTTCTTTCTTTTGAATCAATGCATTTGTTTAAAGGATACGTTAACTTTTCAAGTGCATCTTGATTGAAGGCTGTCATTATATTGTACACAAGAACGTTGCATAACAACGATGCTAGCGTACATATTTTGTTGTCGTGATTAATGTCACCCTGCAATTTAAAATAGATAAAACATATCTATAAGTGCTCATTAATCAAGGAAAAATATCTTAAACGTCTAGTACCCTAAGTACATATGTTTAATAACACTCTTCTTCTTAAACTCAGTACTAAAATTTATGCATGATTTCTTTTTATGATTTATTATTTCGTGTTGTTTTCCGTTTATATGAAGTAATTGAAAAATAAAGAAATTCAAAAGAAGACAGAAACATAAAACTGGTGAATGCTACATTATGACGGAATCCTAAATATAATTAGACAAACGTATTAAGAAAGATATTCACAAAGGCTCGACGATATAGTAACATGACAAATCAAAATGTCAACGGATACTTTTCATTCACCCCACTTTTGGCAATCTCTTTGTACAGCCTTGGCTAAATGTAAGATTTTACACAAGTAACCAAGGACAGATTTGAACAACATTCACCTCTGTAGCCTCAATACTAATTATAAATCCCTAATATTGATTATTCACCACAATGACGCAGATGATATATTTTAGACCATATAGCAACCAAATAGATTAATCAAACTGCACCAAAATATACCTTATTTTTTTAACAAGCGTTTAGTTATGTTAAACAACAACATGATGTCAATATTTCAAGGCAACTTAAATATATTTCTTTTAGTTGGTATGATTAAGGAATTTGAGTATGATGATTTATATAGATATTCCCTTGAAAGTATATTAGAAATGATTAATATTAAATAGCTCTACCTCATTGCATACTTATTAAATGACATGTTTTGGTTACATGGAAAGTATACAAGACTGATAAAAATTTCAGTCAGTTTTTATTTTGTAAACAAGCAACACTCTACAATATGATTAGAAAGCTGAAAATTAAATTCAAAGAGAAAACTATTCTTAACATATTCAGTAAGTTGATAAACAAACGGTTACCTTTTTCACATCCCCAAGACCTTCAGTGTCAAGTAAAATAAGAACAGTACCCTTCTGCTCCGGGTGGTTAATGCACCATACCCAAATGCCTTTCGTCTTTGCAATTGTGGTATTCCCAAGAGGAAAGCCTTTAAATTTTGAAAAGTTGAAATTTATCGCAATGTTGGTAACGTAATCAAATTATAATGACATCATCCAATAATTCTAGAATTTTCGTAGTTGTCATATTTTTAGCAGATGTATTCGATGTGAATGGATGAAAGGAAAGAGCTGGGCATTGATAAATAAATATACATTTGTTTAGCGAATAACGTAAAATATATCATTGTACTTCATCGATAAATATACTATAAACAGAGTTATTGTACTTTCTCTTCAGATCGTCCAGCATGGCAATTATTTTGTGTAAGTGTTCTGTTGATTTTTTCAGCTAAAGTGGTTCCAATACTCCCGGTTTGATGTGTTTCGGTTTTGTTTAATCACCCCCTAAATATGGTGCCTGCGTTTCAGCTTTGTCTTTTGGCAGTGTCTGTGTTATGCAAGCTTCAAAACCACAGAGCCCTATTACTATATCAGCCTGTTTAGGTTTATCATACTTTTACGTTTAGGACAACCAGTTACATGTATATTAACAAGCGACCATAAGCTGCTTTCCGTTGAATTGCACTCTGTCTTTCGTATACCGCCACATGACTACGTCTGCGATTGTGCGTTGCTATTATGGCTTGTTTCCAGATTAATTTCCGGCCATTTTAGACTTTTTGCGAATATGAATTGAAATATGATATTATTTGTTGATGTATCGTTATCAAACATTAAAGATACCCGACTTTTAAAAGAAATCCATTTATTTATTTTGTTTAGAATCTAAAAAAAGCCTTTCCCACCAAAATAAATGTATGAAATAGTTTTTGATAAATCTTTAAATTCGGAACGATGTAACATTTACATATTGGCATCTTCAGAAAGACGAATAATATCAGCTATCTTTAGGTTCTCCAAAATAATATACATCGCTCAAATATTGACATTGATTGATTCATATGCAGTAAAGAGTGTGGATAGAAAATTAAATCAGATTTACTCTTGTCATTAACCAATTCAAAAGTAATGTACTGACTGAAAATTTGCTGAGAAACGGTAGAATAAGATTGATTAATAGACTAAAATAGATCGTTCCACTGAACTTGCTAAAGCCCGAGATATCTTGAGAAAAAATAAGATTGGAAGCTTCATTTAAGACATATTTACATATAATTGAAAACAATAACGTAATTATATAAGCATGTCTGGGTGTAAAATTGTCAATACTCATGGTTACCATTTGTAAAGATTTTTGTAGAAAATTTCAGATCATTTAGACAGATATACAAAGATCTATGCTTAGCGTCATAAATTCGAAGGATCAATTGGACCATTCTGTTCTTTTTTATCTTGACCTTTGACCTATCGACCTTGTTTAATAAGAGTAGTCTAAATGCGTGACTCTTGTTATCCCCCCTGACAGTCCATCACCAGAGTCACTAGTGAAGGCTATTAAAGATTTTCAGACTGCCTGCAGCGACAAATAAGCAGCTTCGGGTTTATTTTTGTTGCCTTTAAATAATTACACCACACGATTACACTCGCACTGGTGTTTTTCTTTTTATATCATGGATGAGATGTGAATGCGTCTCATTCCTTTTATATAGAGGGGCTTTTATTATATAGACTTATATTGGCTTTTAGATACAATTTCAAGTCCCGGTGTACCCAGTCAGCAACATTAACCGCTCGGTCAAGCAGGCCTCCGTGATTATAAATTATACAAAGCTTAATTATATTTTGTGTCATTTTGTGATAATTTTTGTTACAATATTTATAAATTGCTGCAGAATATGAATAGGCATTTTGTTTCTTAGCATGTGTTCGATTTTGATACGGCTTATAGATAAAAACTACAAAACTAGGCGCATAGAAGAAAACATAATTCAAATTTAGATAACAATGAGAGAGGGTTGTAATTGTTTGATTCTAATGTATTTATTACATGAAAATGTACTGATGATTTCGTTATATTTTAGTTATTGCAAAAAGGTATTTACCTGAAGTTTTCCCTGCCAAACGGTTCATTAGGTACGATTTACCTGTTCGATACAACCCAACAATAGCCACAACAACCACCTTTTCCTCTATCTGCTGAATCTCTTTTATAAGTTTTTCATCAATTTTAAAGCGGCTATCTATTAGACACTGTGGCTTTTGAAAAACCGAACTACAAAATAGTAAAAAGGAAATAAGTTGGTAATAAATAATAAATTGGCCGATCTTCATTCATAATGTTATTTCTATAAGCGGAAAGTCTATTTAAAATGTCTTTATAAAGCATGTGCTAAATTGTTTGTTTTACGGGCTGAATTTTGTCGATTGCATAGCATAATATAATAGTTGTTTCTTTAGAGGAAGCAAAGAATATTGGTTCATCATTACCTTGCTGTAACAAACACTTTTTTGGAGTTTTTATTCGTGATTTTCTTCTCTAAAATTTAAATCTATCAATTGCAGATAATTCTAGTAAGAGATCATACTAGCTGAAGTCTTTCCTAACATTAATTTTAACGTCTCTACTACAATTTGTTTGCTACACAAAACCCCAACCAAACCCTCTCTCCTCCCACATACACAAAGATTTGTTGATTGCAAAACAATTTCGCTAAAAAGATGATGCTTTATTGTATATATACTGGAATTTCAAAGCCGATGTGGAGAAAATTGGTAATTCTAATATATGAGTTAAAAATGAAACTCATTTTATTGTTACATATTTCTATTTGTTTTGACAAATATACAGACAGACATACAGACAGACAGATATCTTTATTTTCTCCCAAGGTTAACATATTACAACATGGGGATGATCTGTATCCAAGATTGAAGCTACAATAACACTTCCGGCAGTACCTTATTTACTTGATGGATGTTGTTTTGGGAGGATTCTAGAGTATAAAATTATAACTGACCGATTAAGGGGGAATCCTTCAAGATGTTCACACTGACGTATTGCTTTCATTGTAAAGTTTACTGTTTCATTGCAGTAAAGAAAATTGTACGTGTCGCAAATTGCTGTTATTCGGTTATGACTCATATCATCTTGTTTAGTTAGATGATTCAATGAAATTCTGAGTTGGGAATATTCATGTGTACTTATGAAGATCAGTAAGTAGTGATATATTTAGACGGCTATTTAAAACTTCACATAATACGACGGAAAATGAATTACATATAAATATATAGAGTTGAAATCATTTAACTGTCATGTATACAACCAATAATTTTCAGCTCAATAAGGAAGGGGCATATCTAAGGGTCACGGGGTCTCGAGTTCGATCCCTGTATATTCTGCATGACAGTTTGATAAAAGACATTGTTAGGAGTATTTACGTCTTCAACATTTGAATCATATGGAGAAGTTGGCAGTTACTTGCGGGGCAAAGGCTAGTATTTGTAGAGAATCCAGATACACTGATAAGGTTAAGGACATGTCACGGTTGAGATAGTTTAGCATTATTGCAATACACAAATAAAATTGGTGTTTCCAATACATGTGCTCATTAGATAAATCCTCAATATCTATGTGAAAATAAGCGATGTGTTTTGTACGAGTGCAACACTGTGAGTTGCTCTAATTAGTGACAAATGACTGAAACAATAGGAATTCGTACGTGAATTGGATAGACAAAACGACTGTAAGGTAACAATATATTCTTTTATTGTTTTAATTTGTAAGCTACAATATAGAATACCCACTTTTATGAAAATCAAACTGGAAGTTAGAAATAACAGAGACAAAATCATATACCTGTCAAAATTTGTCATTAATTTTCACGAGCTGTCAAAATTATTTTTATCTCTCTATTCTGTGAATGCATTGTTTTTGTAAGTAACTTGGTCAGATATTGTAGTGTCTAACTTACTTTACATTCCACATTAATAGTTGTGCTTGAAATGCTTTGTTGACCTCACCGAAGTCACGTATGAATTTCTATTGTTTTAGTTTATTGTCTGTTATAAAGGTACCAAATCTCAATATTAAGATATAAGAATTGTTCCTTTCTGGTAGACAAAGGAAACTCTTTGGTTGAATATTCTTTGGGGTTTTTTTTTTTTGTTATTCACCTGAAATTCAAAACGTGACCACCTTAACTGGCTGCTATTACATGCCTGAAAACCAAAATGATGAAATATGGTGGTTTGATAGAAACTAAAAGATATATAATGCGTAAAAATAACTTCCTGCAGGATGAGAAAAGCATGAAGAAGAGATTTGAAATTCAAAACGATGGATTTATAATAAACGAATACGTAACCGCAGATTGAGTATGTCAGGCTAAGACGTGTACAGCTTGTAAAGTGGGACTATATTGGGGTTTGTTCATTTTTTATATAAGGCTAAGAAGTCATTTTAGTTTATTCTGGCATTCTGCACTGACTTTACTCCTATATTCACTGTCATAAAGATAATGCTAATAAACTTCGATACACTACAAAATTCACAGCTATTAAGCAATTTCTTGAAGTTATGACACCATTATAAACAATTAGCTAAACAATAACTACAAAAAATTTGTAACACTAGAAGAGCGGTTACTAATTCAAGAAAGTTTTCAGCTGATTCAAAAATATGAAGAGTATCATTTTCAGGCTGATGGAATAAAATTAAAAAGACATAACATTTGCAGTTATCTAATATCTATTTTTAAACTTTGATATAGCTTGATATTACACATTCCTGAAACTGCGTAAACCACTGGAACAGAGTTTTAATTTACAACATAAGCCATTTAAGATAATGCTTGAGAGAATTTGCATATTTCATACTATCTGAAGGACAGACTTACGTTCTATGCTTCCGAAGGATATCTTTATAAATCTGTCAACAGTAGAAATCGTCGCCTTACTCTTAAAGTGTCCTATCTCAATTTTTACATAAAATGAAATAAATGCATCATTCAGTCAGCCTTACTTTGCGCTTTCGAGCCTTTGCTTTTACGTATTGACGTCATTGACGTATTTACTATGCTCTATGTCCACGTTTTTTATCAATATTTTGTCTTTATTCTGCGGTATGTCAATAAGTTAGGACTATTTAAGAGTAAAAAGACACTTGGAGCATTCAACGAGCAATATTTGGTCTCGTGACATTAGTAACATTGCGAAACTTCCGGCAAAAGATCTTTGTGAAAATGTTACAACCAACCTACAGAATCGTTCTTTTTTCATAGTTTTATACATTCCAGCAACAAAATGTAAGTATATTTCAATAAATCTACTTTTAAGTTGCTTACTGAAGAAATACCTTTGTTGCATAATGTCACATTCCTCTTTATATGTTGGCAGTGCATGTTTCTTGTCCCTTTTTGAATAATTAAAAAAAAGACATGTCAAAGATTATTGTTGACCCATTTCGATTTATGTGTGAATGTTTGTTTAGAAAAAAAATGATTAATGTGTGTTGCCCACTGTGTTCCTTTGTGTGTTCGTTTTGTCCTGTGTGCGAGTGCGTGCGCGCGCGCACGTGTGTGTGTGTGTGTTTGCGAGTGGTGTACACGTCTACGTGCTGTGGGTTTCGTTTTGTGGAGGCTGCGTTTTTGGAACCTGGCATTCCCTGTTTGATATTTGTCTTTGTTTTTGTGATAATTTAGACAGAGGTGATCGTTCGAACCCAATTGCAATGAAACAATGATTGAAAATAGCAGAATCGGTCTGGCTGGTCACAGAGGACGGAATGCATATATTCTCCTGTGGTGGATGTCATTTTCATATAAAATGATCACAGAACTAATTCAAAAGCGAATTTGTAACAACCAAACATGATTTGGTTGAGGTTTAATGCTGTTGCTCTTTTGCTATTCATGACCATGCCTTTTCTCTTCATTAAAATGAACTGTACTGCTTTGGTACATGTACTTGTATTAACATTGTGCTGCAGGAATCATTAGATCTAAGTTTCAGAAAATACGAGCGGTACATTTACTGGTATAACCGTTTTAAATGTTTTTGACGGGATGAAATGTTTCCAAAGTATAAAGCAATAAGACATTTTGTTCAGATTTGTTACATATTTAAGATTTTTAACCTTTTTTACAAATTTGCAATCAGACTAATATTTTTACATATAAGGTCTCTGTAAACGTTTTTATTGATTATACTTATGTTTAAAAAGTTTTGCAGTTTTAGCAAAATGCATTCTTCATTCACGGATGTTGTAAAAATTATCAAGATGAATTAAACGCCGATAAATTGTCAGCCACCCGAATTGTATATCTACCGGCTACTATAACATGTTTTATACCCGTAACAAATAATGCTTGGGGTTTATATAGGAATCATTTTATCCTTCCGTCGGTCCGTCTGTTATAAATGCACTTATTGACCTTTGAACTTGTGCTGTTACCTTATTACGACACTTAGAAGGCGACAGGCCTCCTGAAACTGTTCCAATTTTTATAAAGTTAACAATGAATATGGCGGTCGGGCATTTACAAAAATTCTAGCAAAGGCAATTTCTAGGCCTCTTTTTCGGATATATTGGCAGACTAATAATGCTCTAAAACATTTTATCTTAAAGATATAATAAGACAAAAAAGGATAAATGTTGAAACAGTAGGAGTATTTTGCTCACATATTATCATTTACAAACATCTAAGATAGGATAAAGAATGTAATCTTGCTTTCATCGATTCTAAGCAAGCTTATGATACTTATCATATATGACTGGTGAAATGTTATATGCTTTTTAATACTTATGTCTCGGTAATATTTTGTTAAGTTTATTTCAAATAACACCGAGTGGTTGATGTAAATTTGATTTTAGACAGGGGTATATATTATATTCTTTGTTATTGTTTAATATGTGTTTTATGATTTTATCTTGCATATACAATCTCTTGACATTGGTATTTCCGTTGGAAATAGAAAGATTTGCAATTCGCCTGATGCAAATGATATTGTTTTACAAGCAGAGTCTGCATAAAAATGATATGCAAAGATTACTAAATACATTAAATGTTGGGGTTTAAGGCATATTGTATTCTCTCGACCGAATTTCTTTGGTACTAAACCATTGACTGTAGCGGATAGAAATGTTACTGCATAAAAAAACCTTGATTAAAATGCTACCTTAAAGTGGAATTATGAGCATGAGTAAACATCTAGCTGAAATAAATATGTGTAAAACAGGTGGAGGAAATCATAGCTTTTAACACAGTATACCAAACTCTTCCTGTTACCAGTACGAAATATGTTTCCATCTATGATATTTCTTATTTTGACTGGGGCACCTTTTTTTAAGAAAAGTAAAACTGAACGCAGAAATATCTTCCTATAGATATATGAGCTCATTGCGTTATATAGGTTATATAGCAGTTATTCGGTCAAAAATTTGCTTCCGCGGCGTAGTCAAAAGAAGTCCCTAACAAATAGATACTATTTTTTTCCATTTTAACGCGAGTAAAGCGGGGGCCAAATAGGCACTACTGCACTCGTGGAATAAATTTAACATAAAATAAGACACTATTGATTTTAATTTCTGTATCGTTAACAAATTAAAGCTATCCCACAATCGCAAAACAGAAAATTGAAAACATTCATGAATATTATATCGAAGTTTGTTTTGTTAGTTTTGGGTTTAACGCCGTTTTTCAACAGTACGGCGGACAGTTAACCTAACCAGTGTTCCTCGATTCTGTACCAGTACAAACTTGTTCTCCGCCAACTTCCCCACATGAATCAGAGGTGGAGTACGAATGATTTCAGTCACCATGTCTTTCATCAAATCGTCACGGAGAACATACGCCCTGCCCGAGGATCGAATTCACGATCTCGCGATCCGTAGACCGACGCTCTCCCTATTGAGCTACGCTGGCGGGTCCCGAATTTTGTATGACATCCTGATTATCAAATGTGAAAGAGTAAATCTAAAGTAG